>NC_079196.1:10210341-10216303 GCF_029499605.1 Hyla sarda | reverse complement strand
TATCAGGTGGATATTATTACACTAGAATGTATCGGGTAGATATTATTACACTAGAATGTATCGGGTAGATATTATTACACTAGAATGTATCGGGTAGATATTATTACACTAGAATGTATCGGGTAGATATTATTACACTAGAATGTATCGGGTAGATATTATTACACTAGAATGTATCGGGGAGATATTATTACACTAGAATGTATCGGGTAGATATTATTACACTAGAATGTATCGGGGAGATATTATTACACTAGAATGTATCGGGTAGATATTATTACACTAGAATGTATCGGGGAGATATTATTACACTAGAATGTATCAGGGAGATATTATTACACTAGAATGTATCAGGTAGATATTATTACACTAGAATGTATCGGGTAGATATTATTACACTAGAATGTATCGGGTAGATATTATTACACTAGAATGTATCGGGTAGATATTATTACACTAGAATGTATCGGGTAGATATTATTACACTAGAATGTATCGGGGAGATATTATTACACTAGAATGTATCGGGTAGATATTATTACACTAGAATGTATCGGGGAGATATTATTACACTAGAATGTATCAGGGAGATATTATTACACTAGAATGTATCAGGTAGATATTATTACACTAGAATGTATCGGGGAGATATTATTATAATAGAATGTATCGGGTAGATATTATTACACTAGAATGTATCAGGTAGATATTATTACACTAGAATGTATCAGGGAGATATTATTATAATAGAATGTATCGGGTAGATATTATTACACTAGAATGTATCAGGGAGATATTATTACACTACAATGTATCAGGTAGATATTATTACACTAGAATGTATCAGGGAGATATTATTACACTAGAATGTATCAGGGAGATATTATTACACTAGAATGTATCAGGTAGATATTATTACACTAGAATGTATCAGGGAGATATTATTACACTAGAATGTATCAGGGAGATATTATTACACTAGAATGTATCAGGTAGATATTATTACACTAGAATGTATCAGGTGGATATTATTACACTAGAATGTATCAGGTAGATATTATTACACTAGAATGTATCAGGGAGATATTATTACACTAGAATGTATCAGGTAGATATTATTACACTAGAATGTATCAGGTAGATATTATTACACTAGAATGTATCAGGGAGATATTATTACACTAGAATGTATCAGGTAGATATTATTACACTAGAATGTATCAGGTGGATATTATTACACTAGAATGTATCAGGGAGATATTATTACACTAGAATGTATCAGGTAGATATTATTACACTAGAATGTATCAGGCAGATATTATTACACTAGAATGTATCAGGGAGATATTATTACACTAGAATGTATCAGGTAGATATTATTACACTAGAATGTATCAGGTAGATATTATTACACTAGAATGTATCAGGTAGATATTATTACACTAGAATGTATCAGGGAGATATTATTACACTAGAATGTATCAGGGAGATATTATTACACTAGAATGTATCAGGTAGATATTATTACACTAGAATGTATCAGGTAGATATTATTACACTAGAATGTATCAGGGAGATATTATTACACTAGAATGTATCGGGTAGATATTATTACACTAGAATGTATCGGGTAGATATTATCACACTAGAATGTATCAGGGAGATATTATTACACTAGAATGTATCAGGTGGATATTATCACACTAGAATGTATCGGGGAGATATTATTATAATAGAATGTATCGGGTAGATATTATTACACTAGAATGTATCAGGGAGATATTATTACACTAGAATGTATCGGGTAGATATTATTACACTAGAATGTATCGGGTAGATATTATTACACTAGAATGTATCAGGGAGATATTATTACACTAGAATGTATCGGGTAGATATTATTACACTAGAATGTATCGGGTAGATATTATTACACTAGAATGTATCAGGGAGATATTATTACACTAGAATGTATCGGGGAGATATTATTACACTAGAATGTATCGGGGAGATATTATTACACTAGAATGTATCGGGGAGATATTATTACACTAGAATGTATCAGGTAGATATTATTACACTAGAATGTATCAGGTGGATATTATTACACTAGAATGTATCAGGTGGATATTATTACACTAGAATGTATCAGGGAGATATTATTACACTAGAATGTATCGGGTAGATATTATTACACTAGAATGTATCGGGGAGATATTATTACACTAGAATGTATCAGGGAGATATTATTACACTAGAATGTATCAGGTAGATATTATTACACTAGAATATATCAGGTAGATATTATTACACTAGAATGTATCGGGTAGATATTATTACACTAGAATGTATCAGGTGGATATTATTACACTAGAATGTATCAGGGAGATATTATTACACTAGAATGTATCAGGGAGATATTAGTACACTAGAATGTATCAGGGAGATATTATTACACTAGAATGTATCGGGGAGATATTATTACACTAGAATGTATCAGGGAGATATTAGTACACTAGAATGTATCAGGGAGATATTATTACACTAGAATGTATCGGGTAGATATTATTACACTAGAATGTATCGGGTAGATATTATTACACTAGAATGTATCAGGTAGATATTATTACACTAGAATGTATCGGGTAGATATTATTACACTAGAATGTATCGGGTAGATATTATTACACTAGAATGTATCCAGAAGCCGCACCATTTTGTGCGGTTGTCGGTGGATTTGTGTGAGGATTTGGGTGTGTGGCAGGGATTTTGGGAGACGTATAACGGGAGGTCTGTGGTTATGGACCTTCCCGTCTCTAGCCAGGATTTGCAGCTGTTTACTGATGCGGCGGAGGGTTGTGGTTTTGGGGCTTACCTGGGGGGCCAGTGGTGTGCAGGTCAGTGGCCGGTTGCTTGGAAGGAGAAGGGTTGGGTTCAGAATCTCACATTTTTGGAGCTGTTTGTTGTGGTGGTGGAGGTGTGGAGGTCACGCTTTAGCAATAGGTGGGTTTGTTTTTGCTGCGATAATCTGGGGGTAGTGCAGGCTATCAACTCTTAGATGGCGAATTCCCCGCCGGTTGTGCGGTTGTTGCGCCATTTAGTTTTGAAAGGTTTAGAGTTGAATTAGCAGTTTGTGGCTTCTCATGTGCCGGGGGTGGAGAATTCTGTTGCTGACACGCTCTCTCATTTTCAGTGGCACCGGTTTCGGGAGCTGGTGCCTGGAGAAGAACAGGGGATTGTCCGGACTGGCTGTGGAGGCTGGTGTAACTGTGGCGTTGGGATTGGTTGGTCGCTCTGTGAGTTGGGCTACGAGGACGGTCTACAGCAGGTGGTGGTTGGAGTGGGAGACTTTGACTGGGCAGCTGGGGGGTCTCAGTTCGGTGGCAGATTGGGAGGCGGCTCTTGTTTTATGTGGGAGAGGCTTTTTGTGAGGGGGTTTAGCCTCCAAGTATAGGCCGACGGCTGTTGGCTTTGGCCTTTTGGTTTAAGGCCAAGGGCTTGCAGGATGCTACGAAATCCTTCTTGGTGCGCCAGTCTGTGCGGAGTTTCTGGAAAGGGGACAATTCACGGGACTCGCAGAGACTGTGTCTTTTTCCCTATTGGTGTAGATGGGTGATGCGCTGGGGAGGGGGGGTGTTTGTTTTTCGATGTATGAGGCCTCACTGTTTTGAAAGGCCTTTTCGTTAGCCTTTTTTGGGGCGATTCGTATTTCGGGGTTGGTGGCTCCGAGCAAGACGGTAGTTGGGGGTCTTTTGGTAGGGGATGTGGGTTTGGGAGATGGGGGTTTAGAGTGTATGGTCCGTCGTTCTAAGACGGACACCTTAGGTAGAGGGGTGTTGGTTCAGCTGGTGCCTTTGCGTGGGTCTGTGGTATGCCCGGTCGGGTGTTCTCGTTCTTTTGAGGGGCTGCGCCCTTTGGCTCATGGTCCCTTATTGATTCATGGGGATGGGACTTTCTTGTCGCGTTTTCAGTTTGTTAGAGTTTTTCGTTTGTGTCTGTCCACAATTGGGAGGGTGCCTGAGGAGTTTTGCTCTCACTCCTTCCGTATTGGGGCAGCCACAGAAGCGGCTCGGTAGAGTTTGCATGCGGACGTTATAAACGCATTTGGAGGTGGGAGTCTGACCGGTTTTGGGTTTATGTTCGGCCTCAGTTGTTGTAATGTTCTGGGTGGTGGTGTTGCCTGTATTGGCTGTTTTTCTCTTTCTTTCAGGTGCTGAGATCTCATGCGAAACATTAAGGTGGATTTTTTGAGGTTGTGGGTTATGTTTCCCGGGGTTTTCTTGGTTTGGTCTGACATGGTTGCTAGAAAGAAGTGGCGTCAGGCCATATCGGTGGCTGGGTTGAATAGGGCACGAGTTAAGGTGAACAAGGCAGTGGGTAGGTTTGTTGCTAGGAATGCTGGTTTGGTGGTTCGCCATCGTGAATTGGAGGGGGGGGGGGTGCTTCAGAATTTATGGATCTGGATGGGGTGCATCTCAATGCGTTGGATGCGGATTTGTGGATTCTTTAGATTAAGGAGGTGGTGCAGCGAGCTGTGGAGTTATGGCGGTAGCGGGAGAGGGATTTGGAGGCATGAGTGGCAATTTTGGAGGTTTGAGAAGGTGTTTGTGGAAGTGAGGCTGGGGACGGTACTCAGTCTGGTGAAGAATTCTCTATGGCCATGGGCCCCGGGGAGAGGATTTGGCCCCTGAAATGGTGTCTCTCGGTCTGGTGCCTTACGGCTAGGGGCAAATGTAGGAGGCTTGGTACTTTGGTTTGCTTGGGGTCAAAAGGGGACGATACCTCAAGATCCTTCCTCCGCGTTAGAGATTTTATGTATTTCACGGTTTTGTATGATGTTTATACAAGTTGTTATGACAATTATTTGAATTATTTGTAAATAAATATGGGCTGCTGTGGCCTTTTGTACCACTAAACTGGTGTCAGTCGCTATTGGGAAGTTCTTTGGGGGTGGGGAAAAGGTAAGCAGCTAGGATATCCCCTAGTCATGCTCACTGAGCAGGCACTCTCGGGAATAGAGGTGGGGGAGGATAGTGGGACGGAGGACAGTCAGGCAGTTACCTGGGTTACAGTAAGAAAACGGGGTAGAGGGAAAAGTGTCAGGGAGGCTAGTCCTGATCTGGACACCCCAACAAGTTTGCCTGGTTGGCAGATGAGGGGGATTCCATTACAGAGCTAGCGGTACTGCAGCAGGATACCGCCTCTGACCACCAGGGGGGTGTCTGCTCCAGTAAGGAGGGAGGGAGGAGTGCAGGGCAGGCCAGACAGGTCCTGGTAGTGGGGGACTCAATTATTAGGGGGACAGACACGGCGATCTGTCACAAAGACCGGGATTGCTGAAAAGTGTGTTGTCTGCCTGGCGCACGAGTTCGGCACATCGCGGATCGGGATGACAGGTTGCTGGGTGGGGCTGGAGAGGACCCAGCAGTCATGGTCCATATTGGCACCAATGACAAAGTAAGAGGTAGGTGGAGTGTCCTAATAAATGATTACAGGGGCTTAGGCCGCAAGCTTAAGGCAAGGACCTCCAAGGTAGTATTTTCTGAAATATTCCCTGTACCACGAGCCGCACCAGAGAGGCAGCGGGAGATCAGGGAGGTAAACAAGGGGCTCAGAAGCTGGTGTAGGAAGGAAGGGTTTGGGTTCATGGAGAACTGGGCTGACTTCGCTGTCGGTTACCGGCTCTACCGTAGGGACGGGCTGCACCTCAATGGGGAGGGGGCGCAGTGCTTGGGGAGAAGATGGCTAGAAGGGTGGAGGAGTGTTTAAACTAGGGACTGGGGGGAGGGAACCTACAGCAAAGAGGGGGAAGATAGTGTAGATAGAGGGGGGGGGGGACTTATCAATGTACCTGGGGTTGGAGCGGGGGAGGGGTTAGAATAGTTATTAGGGATAGGAGAGGGGGGAGGGGTTAGAATAGTTAATAGGGATGGGAGCGGGGGAGGGGGTCAGAATAGTTAAT
>NC_079196.1:10177841-10205341 GCF_029499605.1 Hyla sarda | reverse complement strand
GGAATATCTTCATAAAAATAAACGTATGACCCCATATCACATGGCTTTATGAGGGATCGGTCCTGTCACCTGATCAGCTTCTATGAGGAGGTGAGCTCCAGACTGGACCAAAGGGAATCACTGGATGTCGTATATCTGGATTTTTCCAAAGCATTTGATACGGGGCCTCATAAAAGATTGGTGCATAAAATGAGAAGGATCGGGCTGGGGGAGAATGTGTGTAAGTGGGTAAGTAACTGGCTCAGTGATAGGAAACAGGTTATTAATGGTACTTATTCTGATTGGATGACTGTTACTAGTGGGGACCACAGTGCTCTGTATATTACACCTGAGTGCTCTGTATTTTACATTACACCTGAGTGCTCTGTATATTACACCTGAAAGCTCTGTATATTACATTACACCCGAGTGCTCTGTATATTACACCCGAGTGCTCTGTATATTACACTTGAGTACTCTGTATATTACATTACACCTGAGTGCTCTGTATATTACACCTGAGTGCTCTGTATATTATATTACACCTGAGTGCTCTGTATATTACACCTGAGTGCTCTGTATATTACACCCGAGTGCTCTGTATATTACACCCGAGTGCTCTGAATATTACATTACACCCGAGTGCTCTGTATATTACACCTGAGTGCTCTGTATATTACACCTGAGTGCTCTGTATATTACACCTGAGTGCTCTGTATATTACACCTGAGTGCTCTGTATATTACACCTGAGTGCTCTGCATATTACACCTGAGTGCTCTGTATACTACATTACACCCGAGTGCTCTGTATATTACACCTGAGTGCTCTGTATATTACATTACACCCGAGTGCTCTGTATATTACACCCGAGTGCTCTGTATATTACACCTGAGTGCTCTGTATATTACACCTGAGTGCTCTGTATATTATATTACACCCGAGTGCTCTGTATATTACACCCGAGTGCTCTGTATATTACACCTGAGTGCTCTGTATATTATATTACACCTGAGTGCTCTGTATATTACATTACACCTGAGTGCTCTGTATATTACATCTGAGTGCTCTGTATATTACACCTGAGTGCTCTGTATATTACACCCGAGTGCTCTGTATCTTACACCCGAGTGCTCTGTATATTACACCTGAGTGCTCTGTATATTACACCCGAGTGCTCTGTATATTACACCCGAGTGCTCTGAATATTACATTACACCCGAGTGCTCTGTATATTACACCTGAGTGCTCTGTATATTACACCTGAGTGCTCTGTATATTACACCTGAGTGCTCTGTATATTACACCTGAGTGCTCTGCATATTACACCTGAGTGCTCTGTATACTACATTACACCCGAGTGCTCTGTATATTACACCTGAGTGCTCTGTATATTACATTACACCCGAGTGCTCTGTATATTACACCCGAGTGCTCTGTATATTACACCTGAGTGCTCTGTATATTATATTACACCTGAGTGCTCTGTATATTATATTACACCCGAGTGCTCTGTATATTACACCCGAGTGCTCTGTATATTACACCCGAGTGCTCTGTATATTACACCTGAGTGCTCTGTATATTACATTACACCCGAGTGCTCTGTATATTACACCTGAGTGCTCTGTATATTACATTACACCCGAGTGCTCTGTATATTACACCCGAGTGCTCTGTATATTACACCCGAGTGCTCTGTATATTACACCCGAGTGCTCTGTATATTACACCCGAGTGCTCTGTATATTACACCTGAGTGCTCTGTATATTACACCCGAGTGCTCTGTATATTACACCCGAGTGCTCTGTATATTACACCCGAGTGCTCTGTATATTACACCCGAGTGCTCTGTATATTACACCTGAGTGCTCTGTATATTACATTACACCCGAGTGCTCTGTATATTACACCTGAGTGCTCTGTATATTACATTACACCCGAGTGCTCTGTATATTACACCTGAGTGCTCTGTATATTATATTACACCCGAGTGCTCTGTATATTACACCCGAGTGCTCTGTATATTACACCTGAGTGCTCTGTATATTATATTACACCTGAGTGCTCTGTATATTACATTACACCTGAGTGCTCTGTATATTACATCTGAGTGCTCTGTATATTACACCTGAGTGCTCTGTATATTACACCCGAGTGCTCTGTATCTTACACCCGAGTGCTCTGTATATTACACCTGAGTGCTCTGTATATTACACCCGAGTGCTCTGTATATTACACCCGAGTGCTCTGAATATTACACCCGAGTGCTCTGAATATTACATTACACCCGAGTGCTCTGTATATTACACCTGAGTGCTCTGTATATTACACCTGAGTGCTCTGTATATTACACCTGAGTGCTCTGTATATTACACCTGAGTGCTCTGCATATTACACCTGAGTGCTCTGTATACTACATTACACCCGAGTGCTCTGTATATTACACCTGAGTGCTCTGTATATTACATTACACCCGAGTGCTCTGTATATTACACCCGAGTGCTCTGTATATTACACCTGAGTGCTCTGTATATTATATTACACCTGAGTGCTCTGTATATTATATTACACCCGAGTGCTCTGTATATTACACCCGAGTGCTCTGTATATTACACCTGAGTGCTCTGTATATTACATTACACCCGAGTGCTCTGTATATTACACCTGAGTGCTCTGTATATTACATTACACCCGAGTGCTCTGTATATTACACCCGAGTGCTCTGTATATTACACCCGAGTGCTCTGTATATTACACCTGAGTGCTCTGTATATTACACCCGAGTGCTCTGTATATTACACCCGAGTGCTCTGTATATTACACCTGAGTGCTCTGTATATTACACCCGAGTGCTCTGTATATTACACCCGAGTGCTCTGTATATTACACCCGAGTGCTCTGTATATTACACCCGAGTGCTCTGTATATTACACCCGAGTGCTCTGTATATTACACCCGAGTGCTCTGTATATTACACCCGAGTGCTCTGTATATTACACCCGAGTGCTCTGTATATTACACCCGAGTGCTCTGTATATTACACCCGAGTGCTCTGTATATTACACCCGAGTGCTCTGTATATTACATTACACCCGAGTGCTCTGTATATTACACCTGAGTGCTCTGTATATTATATTACACCTGAGTGCTCTGTATATTATATTACACCTGAGTGCTCTGTATATTACACCCGAGTGCTCTGTATATTACACCTGAGTGCTCTGTATATTACACCTGAGTGCTCTGTATATTACACCTGAGTGCTCTGTATATTACATTACACCCGAGTGCTCTGTATATTACACCTGAGTGCTCTGTATATTACACCTGAGTGCTCTGTATATTACACCCGAGTGCTCTGTATATTACATTACACCTGAGTGCTCTGTATATTACACCTGAGTGCTCTGTATATTACACCCGAGTGCTCTGTATATTACACCTGAGTGCTCTGTATATTACACCTGAGTGCTCTGTATATTACACCCGAGTGCTCTGTATATTACATTACACCCGAGTGCTCTGTATATTACACCTGAGTGCTCTGTATATAACAGGAGACTTCTCCACCACATTAGACAACACATAAGATATTTCCCCAGGAGGCTGAATGTTCTATATAAATTATTTCGGCCTCGTTACCATTCAGATGTGTAATAATGGCGAGGTGAGGCGGGAGGAGCGCCAATCTAATAAACGTCTCTATGGCGATTTAATCGTGCGCCACAATGTCAGGAGCTCTGCTGATTATCACCCGGTGCTGCAGCGGAGCGCTTACTCACTATAAGCTCCAGCAAACAATCGCCAGAGGGTGCGTGGGACGCCGGCCAATCACATTTGGCGCTCATCCATGATGTAAATTAGTGAACCGGTCTGTGTCCCCCAGTTACTAAACCCAGATTGCAGTAATTTAGTTGGTGCTTGTGCCCTTAAGTGACCTGGAGACCACCAGGAGCGGCATCTACAGAGACATCGCCGCCTCGCCGCGCAAAAGACGGTGAACTGTGGTGACCCAGACTGAGGCAACACAGAAGTATTTTAGGATTTAACTTGCAATATAGTTTCCTGTAGTTTATAATCTTCTGTCTTTGCTGTAATGTAATCATCTGACCCCTGCCGACCCCTCAATCTAAAGACGCGCTGCAGTGTAAAGCACGAGGAACAGACAGAAGCAAACAAAAAAGAGACAGGCGGAGGATCGGAGACCCCAACAGACAATGCGTCTAATAGCAGAACCCTAATGGACAGGGCCGGCTCCACCTATAGGCAAAATAGGCAGCTGCCTAGAGCACCCTCTTGATGGGGGACATCATTCTGCCCTCCGCAAGAAAGTTATTTCTCCACATACTGACAGCTGCTAGGAGATTACATGAGGAGGAGGTTTGTTACAGTGTGTCACCCCAGTAGTAAGGAGATTACATGAGGAGGAGGTTTGTTACAGTGTGTCACCCCAGTAGTAAGGAGATTAGATGAGTAGGAGGTTTGTTACAGTGTGTCACCCCAGTAGTAAGGAGATTACATGAGGAGGAGGTTTGTTACAGTGTGACATCCCAGTAGTAAGGTAATTACATGAGGAGGAGGTTCGTTACAGTGTGTCACCCCAGTAGTAAGGTGATTACATGAGGAGGAGGTTTGTTACAGTGTATCACCCCAGTAGTAAGGTGATTACATGAGGAGGAGGTTTGTTACAGTGTATCACCCCAGTAGTAAGGTGATTACATGAGGAGGAGGTTTGTTACAGTGTATCACCCTAGTAGTAAGGAGATTACATGAGGAGGTTTGTTACAGTGTGTCACCCCAGTAGTAAGGAGATTACATGAGGAGAAGGTTTGTTATAGTGTGTCACCCCAGTAGTAAGGAGATTACATGAGGAGGAGGTTTGTTACAGTGTGTCACCCCAGTAGTAAGGTGATTACATGAGGAGGAGGAGGTTTGTTACAGTGTATCACCCCAGTAGTAAGGTGATTACAAGAGGAGGAAGTTTGTTACAGTGTATCACCCCAGTAGTAAGGTAATTACATGAGGAGGAGGTTTGTTACAGTGTGTCACCCCAGTAGTAAGGTAATTACATGAGGAGGAGGTTTGTTACAGTGTGTCACCCCAGTAGTAAGGTGATTACATGAGGAGGAGGTTTGTTACAGTGTATCACCCCAGTAGTAAGGAGATTACATGAGGAGGTTTGTTACAGTGTGTCACCCCAGTAGTAAGGTGATTACATGAGGAGGAGGTTTGTTACAGTGTATCACCCCAGTAGTAAGGTGATTACATGAGGAGGAGGTTTGTTACAGTGTATCACCCCAGTAGTAAGGAGATTACATGAGGAGGAGGTTTGTTACAGTGTGTCACCCCAGTAGTAAGGAGATTACATAAGGAGGAGGTTTGTTACAGTGTGTCACCCCAGTAGTAAGGAGATTACATGAGGAGGAGGTTTGTTACAGTGTGTCACCCCAGTAGTAAGGTGATTACATGAGGAGGAGGTTTGTTACAGTGTGTCACCCCAGTAGTAAGGAGATTACATGAGGAGGAGGTTTGTTACAGTGTGTCACCCCAGTAGTAAGGAGACTACATGAGGAGAAGGTTTGTTACAGTGTGTCACCCCAGTAGTAATGAGAATACATGAGGAGGAGGTTTGTTACAGTGTGTCACCCCAGTAGTAAGGAGATTACATGAGGAGGTTTGTTACAGTGTGTCACCCCAGTAGTAAGGAGACTACATGAGGAGAACGTTTGTTACAGTGTGTCACCCCAGTAGTAATGAGAATACATGAGGAGGAGGTTTGTTACAGTGTGTCACCCCAGTAGTAAGGAGATTACATGAGGAGGAGGTTTGTTACAGTGTATCACCCCAGTAGTAAGGTGATTACATGAGGAGGAGGTTTGTTACAGTGTATCACCCCAGTAGTAAGGCGATTACATGAGGAGAAGGTTTGTTACAGTGTATCACCCTAGTAGTAAGGAGATTACATGAGGAGGAGGTTTGTTACAGTGTGTCATCCCCATAGTAAGGAGATTACATGAGGAGGAGGTTTGTTACAGTGTGTCACCCCAGTAGTAAGGTGATTACATGAGGAGGTTTGTTACAGTGTGTCACCCCAGTAGTAAGGTGATTACATGAGGAGGTTTGTTACAGTGTGTCACCCCAGTAGTAAGGAGATTACATGAGGAGGAGGTTTGTTACAGTGTGTCACCCCAGTAGTAAGGTGATTACATGAGGAGGAGGAGGTTTGTTACAGTGTAGCACCCCAGTAGTAAGGTGATTACATGAGGAGGAAGTTTGTTACAGTGTATCACCCCAGTAGTAAAGTGATTACATGAGGAGGAGGTTTGTTACAGTGTATCACCCTAGTAGTAAGGAGATTACATGAGAAGGAGGTTTGTTACAGTGTGTCACCCCAGTAGTAAGGAGATTACATGAGGAGGAGGTTTGTTACAGTGTGTCACCCCAGTAGTAAGGTGATTACATGAGGAGGAGGTTTGTTACAGTGTGTCACCCCAGTAGTAAGGAGATTACATGAGGAGGAGGTTTGTTACAGTGTGTCATCCCAGTAGTAAGGTGATTACATGAGGAGGAGGTTTGTTACAGTGTGTCACCCCAGTAGTAAGGAGATTACATGAGGAGGAGGTTTGTTACAGTGTGTCACCCCAGTAGTAAGGTGATTACATGAGGAGGAGGTTTGTTACAGTGTGTCACCCCAGTAGGGAGGAGATTACATGAGGAGGAGGTTTGTTACAGTGTGTCACCCCAGTAGTAGGGCTGTCAATGGGAGGAGTCAAGGGGGCAGCAAAATTAGCTTTTGTCTATGGTGGCAAAAATCCTTGCACCAGCCCTGCTAATGGAGCAGAGCCACTGTGTAAAGCATGGTGCAGGGACCCAGCAGGTGGGGTGTCACGTCCTCTAAGTGTCCTTGATATATGGCAGTAGGAGACATCATGTATTATCTGGGTCCCTCCATCTAGGGGCCACCATTACACTACACTACAGATGTTGCAAAACTACAACTCCCAGCATGCCCGGACAGCCAATGGCTGTCCGGGCATGCTGGGAGTTATAGTTTTGCAACAGCTGGAGGACTGCAACTTGGAAACCTTGCCTCTAGGGCGGTGGTCTTTCAACTGTGGACCATAATGCTGGGAGTTGTAGTCCTATAAGGTCCCATAAATATGACAAGTACCTAATACAATCCAGTTCTGCAAGATAACGCAGGAGCCAGAAGTGGCCATAATGTAGTTGGAGAACACACGGGCGCAGGTTTTCTAATGATGGTTAATGGTCGTGTGACTGTATAGCCGTATGGTCTGCGCATTAATGGCGGTATGATCCTGCAGAAAAACAGCTTGCAAAACCATGCGGCCATCAACAGTCAATAGAATCGCAGCACACAGCGCGTTTGCGTGCTTTTGACTGAAATGGCGCCACTATCCGTCTGCCCGGATTCATCACCGAGAGATCCCAGACTTTACTGCCTCTCCCCAATCCAGGGGCACTACGAGGGTCACTGGGGGGGTCTGTACCCTCAGCAGAGACCCCAGAACTGTTTAGAATTAATCTGTTCCTGTAACATGATATATAACACTGATGGTCACAAATGTAACAGCTAAACAACTTTATGTATCGTTTTATATCCAGTCTTATACAGTGCGGACTATACTCAGGGGTTAGTCTCATAGTGCGGACTACACACAGAAGGTCAGGGTAATATAGTGCGGACTACACACAGAAGGTCAGGGTCATATAGTGCGGACTACACACAGAAGGTCAGGGTCATATAGTGCGGACTACACACAGAAGGTCAGGGTCATATAGTGCGGACTACACACAGAAGGTCAGGGTCATATAGTGCGGACTACACACAGAAGGTCAGGGTCATATAGTGCAGACTACACACAGAAGGTCAGGGTCATATAGTGCGGACTACACACAGAAGATCAGGGTAATATAGTGCGGACTACACACAGAAGGTCAGGGTCATATAGTGCGGACTAGACACAGAAGATCAGGGTAATATAGTGCGGACTAAATACAGAAGGTCAGGGTCATATAGTGCGGACTACACACAGAAGGTCAGGGTCATATAGTGCGGACTACACACAGAAGGTCAGGGTCATATAGTGCGGACTACACACAGAAGGTCAGGGTAATATAGTGCGGACTACACACAGAAGGTCAGGGTCATATAGTGCGGACTACACACAGAAGGTCAGGGTCATATAGTGCGGACTACACACAGAAGGTCAGGGTAATATAGTGCGTGTTACGCCGAGCGCTCCGGGTCCCCGCTCCTCCCCGGAGCGCTCGCTACACTTCCCTCACTGCAGCGCCCCGGTCGGTTCCACGGACCCGGGGCGCTGCGTTACCACCTCCGGCCGGGATGCGATTCGCGATGCGGGTAGCGCCCGCTCGCGATGCGCACCCCGGCTCCCGTACCTTACTCGCTCCCCGTCAGTTCTGTCCCGGCGCGCGCGGCCCCGCTCCCTAGGGCGCGCGCGCGCCGGGTCTTTGCGATTTAAAGGGCCACTGCACCGCTGATTGGTGCAGTGGTTCCAATTAGTGTTTACACCTGTGCACTTCCCTATATCACCTCACTTCCCCTTCACTCCCTCGCCGGATCTTGTTGCCCTAGTGCCAGTGAAAGCGTTCCTTGTGTGTTCCTTGCCTGTGATTCCAGACCTTCTGCCGTTGCCCCTGACTACGATCCTTGCTGCCTGCCCCGACCTTCTGCTACGTCCGACCTTGCTTCTGTCTACTCCCTTGTACCGCGCCTATCTTCAGCAGCCAGAGAGGTTGAGCCGTTGCTAGGGGATACGACCTGGTCACTACCGCCGCAGCAAGACCATCCCGCTTTGCGGCGGGCTCTGGTGAAAACCAGTAGTGACTTAGAACCGATCCTCTAGCACGGTCCACGCCAATCCCTCTCTGGCACAGAGGATCCACTACCTGCCAGCCGGCATCGTGACAGTAGATCCGGCCATGGATCCCGCTGAAGTTCCTCTGCCAGTTGTCGCTGACCTCACCACGGTGGTCGCCCAGCAGTCACAACAGATTGCGCAACAAGGCCAACAGCTGTCTCAACTGACTGTTATGCTACAACAGTTACTACCACAGCTCCAGCAATCATCTCCTCCGCCAGCTCCTGTACCTCCTCCGCAGCGAGTGGCCGCTTCTGGAATACGACTATCCTTGCCGGATAAATTTGATGGGGACTCTAAGTTTTGCCGTGGCTTTCTTTCCCAATGTTCATTACACTTGGAGATGATGTCGGACCAGTTCCCCACTGAAAGGTCTAAGGTGGCTTTCGTAGTCAGCCTGCTGTCTGGAAAAGCCCTGGCTTGGGCCACACCGCTCTGGGACCGCAATGACCCCGTCACTGCCTCTGTACACTCCTTCTTCTCGGAAATTCGAAGTGTCTTTGAGGAACCTGCCCGAGCCTCTTCTGCTGAGACTGCCCTGTTGAACCTGGTCCAGGGTAATTCTTCCGTTGGCGAGTATGCCGTACAGTTCCGTACCCTTGCTTCAGAATTATCCTGGAATAATGAGGCACTCTGCGCGACCTTTAAAAAAGGCCTATCCAGCAACATTAAAGATGTTCTGGCCGCACGAGAAATCCCTGCTAACCTACATGAACTCATCCATCTTGCCACTCGCATTGACATGCGTTTTTCCGAACGGCGTCAGGAGCTCCGCCAGGATATGGACTCTGTTCGCACGAGGCGTTTCTTCTCCCCGGCTCCTCTCTCCTCTGGTCCCCTGCAATCTGTTCCTGTGCCTCCCGCCGTGGAGGCTATGCAGGTCGACCGGTCTCGCCTGACACCCCAAGAGAGGACACGACGCCGCATGGAGAATCTCTGCCTGTACTGTGCTAGTACCGAACACTTCCTGAAGGATTGTCCTATCCGTCCTCCCCGCCTGGAAAGACGTCCGCTGACTCCGCACAAAGGTGAGACAGTCCTTGATGTCTACTCTGCTTCTCCACGTCTTACTGTGCCTGTGCGGATGTCTGCCTCTGCCTTCTCCTTCTCTGCTGTGGCCTTCTTGGACTCTGGATCTGCAGGAAATTTCATCTTAGCCTCTCTCGTCAACAGGTTCAACATCCCGGTGATCAGTCTCGCCAGACCCCTCTACATCAATTGTGTAAACAATGAAAGATTGGACTGTACTATACGTTTCCGCACGGAGCCCCTTCTAATGTGCATCGGATCTCATCACGAGAGGATTGAACTGTTGGTCCTCCCCAATTGCACTTCTGAAATCCTTCTTGGACTTCCCTGGCTTCAACTCCATTCCCCAATCCTGGATTGGTCCACTGGGGAGATCAAGAGTTGGGGGCCCTCTTGTTCCAAGGACTGCTTAAAACCGGTTCCCAGTAAACCTTGCCGTGTCCCTGTGCTTCCTCATGTAACCGGTCTCCCTAAGGCCTATATGGACTTTGCGGACGTTTTTTGCAAAAAACAAGCTGAGACTCTACCTCCTCACAGGCCTTATGATTGTCCCATTGACCTCCTCCCGGGCACTACTCCACCCCGGGGCAGAATCTATCCTCTGTCCGTCCCAGAGACTCTTGCCATGTCTGAATACGTCCAAGAAAATTTAAAAAAGGGCTTTATCCGTAAATCCTCCTCTCCTGCCGGAGCCGGATTTTTCTTTGTGTCCAAAAAAGATGGCTCTCTACGTCCTTGCATTGACTACCGCGGTCTTAATAAAATCACGGTTAAGAACCGCTACCCCCTACCCCTCATCTCTGAACTCTTTGATCGTCTCCAAGGTGCCCATATTTTTACCAAACTGGACTTAAGAGGTGCTTATAATCTCATCCGCATCAGAGAGGGGGATGAATGGAAAACGGCATTTAACACCAGAGATGGACACTTTGAGTATCTGGTCATGCCCTTTGGTCTATGCAACGCCCCTGCCGTCTTCCAAGACTTTGTTAATGAAATTTTTCGTGATCTACTATACTCCTGTGTTGTTGTATATCTGGACGATATCCTGATTTTTTCTGCCAATCTTGAAGAACACCGCCAGCATGTCCGTATGGTTCTTCAGAGACTTCGTGATAATCAACTCTATGCCAAAATAGAGAAATGTCTGTTTGAATGCCAATCTCTTCCTTTTCTAGGATACTTGGTCTCTGGCCAGGGACTACAAATGGACCCAGATAAACTCTCTGCCGTCTTAGATTGGCCACGCCCCTCCGGACTCCGTGCCATCCAACGTTTTTTGGGGTTCGCCAATTATTACAGGCAATTTATTCCACATTTTTCTACCATTGTGGCTCCTATTGTGGCTTTAACAAAAAAAAATGCCGATCCCAAGTCTTGGCCTCCTCAAGCGGAAGACGCCTTTAAACGACTCAAGTCTGCCTTTTCTTCGGCTCCCGTGCTCTCCAGACCTGACCCATCTAAACCCTTCCTATTGGAGGTTGATGCCTCCTCAGTGGGAGCTGGAGCTGTCCTTCTACAAAAAAACTCTTCCGGGCATGCTGTTACTTGTGGTTTTTTTTCCAGGACCTTCTCTCCGGCGGAGAGGAACTACTCCATCGGGGATCGAGAGCTTCTAGCCATTAAATTAGCACTTGAGGAATGGAGGCATCTGCTGGAGGGATCAAGATTTCCAGTTATTATTTACACCGATCACAAGAACCTCTCCTACCTCCAGTCTGCCCAACGGCTGAATCCTCGTCAGGCCAGGTGGTCTCTGTTCTTTGCCCGATTTAATTTTGAAATTCACTTTCGGCCTGCTGATAAAAACATTAGGGCCGATGCTCTCTCTCGTTCCTCAGATGCCTCTGAAATTGAACTCTCTCCTCAACACATCATTCCTCCTGACTGCCTGATTTCCACTTCTCCAGCCTCCATCAGGCAAACTCCTCCAGGAAAGACCTTTGTTTCTCCACGCCAACGCCTTGGGATCCTCAAATGGGGTCACTCCTCCCATCTCGCAGGTCATGCGGGCATCAAGAAATCTGTGCAACTCATCTCTCGCTTCTATTGGTGGCCGACTCTAGAGACTGATGTGGTGGACTTTGTGCGAGCCTGCACTATCTGTGCCCGGGATAAGACTCCTCGCCAGAAGCCCGCTGGTTTTCTTCATCCTCTACCTGTCCCCGAACAACCTTGGTCTCTGATTGGTATGGATTTTATTACTGACTTACCCCCATCCCATGGCAACACTGTTATTTGGGTGGTCGTTGATCGATTCTCCAAAATGGCACATTTCATCCCTCTTCCTGGTCTTCCTTCAGCGCCTCAGTTGGCTAAACAATTTTTTGTACACATTTTTCGTCTTCACGGGTTGCCTACACAGATCGTCTCGGATAGAGGCGTCCAATTTGTGTCTAAATTCTGGAGGGCTCTCTGTAAACAACTCAAGATTAAATTAAATTTTTCTTCTGCATACCATCCTCAATCCAATGGACAAGTAGAGAGAATTAACCAGATCTTGGGTGACTATTTACGACATTTTGTTTCCTCCCGCCAGGATGACTGGGCAGATCTTCTACCTTGGGCCGAATTCTCGTATAATTTCAGAATCTCTGAATCTTCCTCCAAATCTCCGTTTTTCGTGGTGTACGGCCGTCACCCTCTTCCCCCCCTCCCTACCCCCTTGCCCTCTGGTCTGCCCGCTGTGGATGAAATTTCTCGTGATCTTTCCACCATATGGAAAGAGACCCAAAATTCTCTCTTACAGGCTTCTTCTCGCATGAAGAGATTCGCAGATAAGAAAAGAAGAGCTCCTCCCATTTTTTCCCCTGGAGACAAGGTATGGCTCTCCGCTAAATATGTCCGTTTCCGTGTCCCGAGCTATAAGTTGGGACCACGCTATCTTGGTCCTTTTAAAGTTTTGTGTCAAATTAATCCTGTCTCTTACAAACTTCTTCTTCCTCCTTCTCTTCGTATCCCTAATGCCTTTCACGTCTCTCTTCTTAAACCTCTCATCCTCAACCGTTTTTCTCCTAAATCTGTTCCTCCCACTCCTGTTTCCGGCTCCTCGGACATCTTCTCTGTCAAAGAGATTTTGGCCTCTAAAAAGGTCAGGGGAAGAACTTTTTTTTTAGTGGATTGGGAGGGTTGTGGTCCAGAAGAGAGGTCCTGGGAACCTGAGGACAATATCCTGGACAAAAGTCTGATCCTCAGGTTCTCAGGCCCCAAGAAGAGGGGGAGACCCAAGGGGGGGGGTACTGTTACGCCGAGCGCTCCGGGTCCCCGCTCCTCCCCGGAGCGCTCGCTACACTTCCCTCACTGCAGCGCCCCGGTCGGTTCCACGGACCCGGGGCGCTGCGTTACCACCTCCGGCCGGGATGCGATTCGCGATGCGGGTAGCGCCCGCTCGCGATGCGCACCCCGGCTCCCGTACCTTACTCGCTCCCCGTCAGTTCTGTCCCGGCGCGCGCGGCCCCGCTCCCTAGGGCGCGCGCGCGCCGGGTCTTTGCGATTTAAAGGGCCACTGCACCGCTGATTGGTGCAGTGGTTCCAATTAGTGTTTACACCTGTGCACTTCCCTATATCACCTCACTTCCCCTTCACTCCCTCGCCGGATCTTGTTGCCCTAGTGCCAGTGAAAGCGTTCCTTGTGTGTTCCTTGCCTGTGATTCCAGACCTTCTGCCGTTGCCCCTGACTACGATCCTTGCTGCCTGCCCCGACCTTCTGCTACGTCCGACCTTGCTTCTGTCTACTCCCTTGTACCGCGCCTATCTTCAGCAGCCAGAGAGGTTGAGCCGTTGCTAGGGGATACGACCTGGTCACTACCGCCGCAGCAAGACCATCCCGCTTTGCGGCGGGCTCTGGTGAAAACCAGTAGTGACTTAGAACCGATCCTCTAGCACGGTCCACGCCAATCCCTCTCTGGCACAGAGGATCCACTACCTGCCAGCCGGCATCGTGACAGTGCGGACTACACACAGAAGGTCAGGGTCATATAGTGCGGACTACACACAGAAGGTCAGGGTCATATAGTGCGGACTACACACAGAAGGTCAGGGTAATATAGTGCGAACTACACACAGAAGGTCAGGGTAATATAGTGCAGACTACACACAGAAGGTCAGGGTCATATAGTGCGGACTACACACAGAAGGTCAGGGTAATATAGTGCGGACTATACACAGGGGTTAGTCTCATAGTGCAGACTACACACAGAAGGTCAGGGTAATA
The DNA here is from genome assembly GCF_029499605.1 of Hyla sarda. Taxonomy (NCBI): domain Eukaryota; kingdom Metazoa; phylum Chordata; class Amphibia; order Anura; family Hylidae; genus Hyla; species Hyla sarda. The sequence goes on along the minus strand of NC_079196.1, from coordinate 10,191,211 downwards.
TAGTGCGGACTATACACAGGGGTTAGTCTCATAGTGCGGACTACACAGAGAAGGTCAGGGTCATATAGTGCGGACTACACAGAGAAGGTCAGGGTCATATAGTGCGGACTACACACAGAAGGTCAGGGTCATATAGTGCGGACTACACACAGAAGGTCAGGGTCATATAGTGCGGACTACACACAGAAGGTCAGGGTCATATAGTGCGGACTACACACAGAAGGTCAGGGTCATATAGTGCGGACTACACACAGAAGGTCAGGGTAATATAGTGCGGACTACACACAGAAGGTCAGGGTAATATAGTGCGGACTACACACAGAAGGTCAGGGTCATATAGTGCGGACTACACACAGAAGGTCAGGGTCATATAGTGCGGACTACACACAGAAGGTCAGGGTAATATAGTGCGGACTACACACAGAAGGTCAGGGTCATATAGTGCGGACTACACACAGAAGGTCAGGGTCATAAAGTGCGGACTACACACAGAAGGTCAGGGTCATATAGTGCGGACTACACACAGAAGGTCAGGGTAATATAGTGCGGACTACACACAGAAGGTCAGGGTAATATAGTGCGGACTACACACAGAAGGTCAGGGTCATATAGTGCGGACTACACATAGGCGGTAAGTCTCATATAGTGCAGACTACACACAGAAGGTCAGGGCCATATAGTGCGGACTACACAGAAGGTCAGGGTAATATAGTGCAGACTACACATAGAAGGTCAGGGTCATATAGTGCGGACTACACACAGAAGGTCAGGGTCATATAGTGCGGACTACACAGACGGTCAGTCTCATATAGTGCGGACTACACAGACGGTCAGTCTCATATAGTGCGGACTACACAGAAGGTCAGGGCCATATAGTGCGGACTACACACGGAAGGTCAGGGTCATATAATGCGGTCTACACACAGAAGGTCAGGGTCATATAGTGCGGACTACACAGACGGTCAGTCTCATATAGTGCGGACTAAAACACAGAAGGTCAGGGTAATATAGTGCGGACTACACACAGAAGGTCAGGGTAATATAGTGCGGACTACACACAGAATGTCAGGGTAATATAGTGCGGACTACACACAGAAGGTCAGGGTCATATAGTGTGGACTACACACAGAAGGTCAGGGTCATATAGTGCGGACTACACACACACGGTCAGTCTCATATAGTGCGGACTAAAACACAGAAGGTCAGGGTCATATAGTGCGGACTACACATAGGCGGTAAGTCTCATATAGTGCAGACTACACACAGAAGGTCAGGGCCATATAGTGCGGACTACACAGAAGGTCAGGGTAATATAGTGCAGACTACACATAGAAGGTCAGGGTCATATAGTGCGGACTACACACAGAAGGTCAGGGTCATATAGTGCGGACTACACAGACGGTCAGTCTCATATAGTGCGGACTACACAGACGGTCAGTCTCATATAGTGCGGACTAAAACACAGAAGGTCAGGGTAATATAGTGCGGACTACACACAGAAGGTCAGGGTAATATAGTGCGGACTACACACAGAATGTCAGGGTAATATAGTGCGGACTACACACAGAAGGTCAGGGTCATATAGTGTGGACTACACACAGAAGGTCAGGGTAATATAGTGCAGACTACACACAGAAGGTCAGGGTAATATAGTGCGGACTACACACAGAAGGTCAGGGTAATATAGTGCGGACTACACACAGAAGGTCAGGGTAATATAGTGCGGACTACACACAGAAGGTCAGGGTAATATAGTGCAGACTACACACAGAAGGTCAGGGTCATATAGTGTGGACTACACATAGGCGGCTAGTCTCATATAGTGCAGACTACACAGATGGTCAGTCTTATATAGTGCGGACTACACAGACGGTCAGTCTCATATAATGCGGACTACACAGACGGTCAGTCTCATATAGTGCGGACTAAACACAAAAGGTCAGGGTCATATAGTGCGGACTACACATAGGTGGCTAGTCTCATATTGTGCAGACTACACAGACGGTCAGTCTCATATAGTGCGGACTACACAGACGGTCAATCTCATATAGTGCGGACTACACAGACGGTCAGTCTCATATAGTGCGGACTAAAACACAGAAGGTCAGGGTCATATAGTGTGGACTACACATAGGCTGATATTCTCATATAGTGCGGACAACACATAGGCGGCTATTCTCATATAGTGCGGACTACACACACACGGTCAGTCTCATATAGTGCGGACTAAAACACAGAAGGTCAGGGTAATATAGTGCGGACTACACACAGAAGGTCAGGGTAATATAGTGCGGACTACACACAGAAGGTCAGGGTAATATAGTGCGGACTACACACAGAAGGTCAGGGTCATATAGTGCGGACTACACATAGGCGGTAAGTCTCATATAGTGCAGACAACACACAGAAGGTCAGGGCCATATAGTGCGGACTACACAGAAGGTCAGGGTAATATAGTGCAGACTACACATAGAAGGTCAGGGTCATATAGTGCGGACTACACACAGAAGGTCAGGGTCATATAGTGCGGACTACACAGACGGTCAGTCTCATATAGTGCGGACTACACAGACGGTCAGTCTCATATAGTGCGGACTAAAACACAGAAGGTCAGGGTAATATAGTGCGGACTACACACAGAAGGTCAGGGTAATATAGTGCGGACTACACACAGAATGTCAGGGTAATATAGTGCGGACTACACACAGAAGGTCAGGGTCATATAGTGTGGACTACACACAGAAGGTCATGGTAATATAGTGCGGACTACACACAGAAGGTCAGGGTAATATAGTGCGGACTACACACAGAAGGTCAGGGTAATATAGTGCGGACTACACACAGAAGGTCAGGGTAATATAGTGCGGACTACACACAGAAGGTCAGGGTAATATAGTGCAGACTACACACAGAAGGTCAGGGTCATATAGTGCGGACTACACACAGAAGGTCAGGGTAATATAGTGCAGACTACACACAGAAGGTCAGGGTCATATAGTGTGGACTACACATAGGCGGCTAGTCTCATATAGTGCAGACTACACAGATGGTCAGTCTTATATAGTGCGGACTACACAGACGGTCAGTCTCATATAATGCGGACTACACAGACGGTCAGTCTCATATAGTGCGGACTAAACACAAAAGGTCAGGGTCATATAGTGCGGACTACACATAGGTGGCTAGTCTCATATTGTGCAGACTACACAGACGGTAAGTCTCATATAGTGCGGACTACACAGACGGTCAATCTCATATAGTGCGGACTACACAGACGGTCAGTCTCATATAGTGCGGACTAAAACACAGAAGGTCAGGGTCATATAGTGTGGACTACACATAGGCTGATATTCTCATATAGTGCGGACAACACATAGGCGGCTATTCTCATATAGTGCGGACTACACACACACGGTCAGTCTCATATAGTGCGGACTAAAACACAGAAGGTCAGGGTAATATAGTGCGGACTACACACAGAAGGGCAGGGTCATATAGTGTGGACTACACACAGAAGGTCAGGGTAATATAGTGCGGACTACACACAGAACGTCAGGGTAATATAGTGCGGACTACACACAGAAGGTCAGGGTAATATAGTGCGGACTACACACAGAAGGTCAGGGTAATATAGTGCGGACTACACACAGAAGGTCAGGGTAATATAGTGCGGACTACACACAGAAGGTCAGGGTAATATAGTGCGGACTACACACAGAAGGTCAGGGTAATATAGTGCGGACTACACACAGAAGGTCAGGGTAATATAGTGCAGACTACACACAGAAGGTCAGGGTCATATAGTGTGGACTACACATAGGCGGCTAGTCTCATATAGTGCAGACTACACAGATGGTCAGTCTTATATAGTGCGGACTACACAGACGGTCAGTCTCATATAATGCGGACTACACAGACGGTCAGTCTCATATAGTGCGGACTAAACACAAAAGGTCAGGGTCATATAGTGCGGACTACACATAGGTGGCTAGTCTCATATTGTGCAGACTACACAGACGGTCAGTCTCATATAGTGCGGACTACACAGACGGTCAATCTCATATAGTGCGGACTACACAGACGGTCAGTCTCATATAGTGCGGACTAAAACACAGAAGGTCAGGGTCATATAGTGTGGACTACACATAGGCTGATATTCTCATATAGTGCGGACAACACATAGGCGGCTATTCTCATATAGTGCGGACTACACATAGGCGGCTATTCTCATATAGTGCGGACTACACATAGGCGGCTATTCTCATATAGTGCGGACTACACATAGGCGGCTAGTCTCATAAAGTGCGGACTACACATTGGCCGCTATTCTCATATAGTGCGGACTACACACAGAAGGTCAGGGTCATATAGTGCGGACTACACATAGGTGGCTAGTCTCATATTGTGCAGACTACACAGACGGTCAGTCTCATATAGTGCGGACTACACAGACGGTCAGTCTCATATAGTGCGGACTACACAGACGGTCAGTCTCATATAGTGCGGACTAAAACACAGAAGGTCAGGGTCATATAGTGTGGACTACACATAGGCTGATATTCTCATATAGTGCGGACAACACATAGGCGGCTATTCTCATATAGTGCGGACTACACATAGGCGGCTATTCTCATATAGTGCGGACTACACATAGGCAGCTATTCTCATATAGTGCGGACTACACATAGGCGGCTATTCTCATATAGTGCGGACTACACATAGGCGGCTATTCTCATATAGTGCGGACTACACATAGGCCGCTATTCTCATATAGTGCGGACTACACATAGGCGGCTATTCTCATATAGTGCGGACTACACATAGGCGGCTATTCTCATATAGTGCAGACTACACATAGGCGGCTATTCTCATATAGTGCGGACTACACATAGGCGGCTATTCTCATATAGTGCGGACTACACATAGGCGGCTATTCTCATATAGTGCGGACTACACATAGGCCGCTATTCTCATATAGTGCGGACTACACATAGGCGGCTATTCTCATATAGTGCGGACTACACATAGGCGGCTATTCTCATATAGTGCAGACTACACATAGGCGGCTATTCTCATATAGTACTACATATACTACACACAGACATTCAGTCTCATGTGGCACAGATTACACATAGATGGTGCATCTCATCGTGCAGACTAAACACAATGATTATTCTCTTATAATGCAGAATACAAACAGATGGTGAGTCTCATAGTGCGGACTACACAAAGATGTCTAGTTTCATATAGTGCGGACTACACAAAGATGTCTAGTTTCATATAGTGCGGACTACACAAAGATGTCTAGTTTCATATAGTGCGGACTAAACAAAGATGACTAGTTTCATATAGTGCGGACTACACAAAGATGTCTAGTTTGATATAGAGTGCACTACACACAGAATTAGTCTCATATAATGTGGACTACAAAAAGACGATTAGTCTCATATAGTGTGGACTACACATGGATGATTTGTCTCATATAGTGCGGACTACACAGATTATTAGTCTTATATAGTGTGGACTACATGGATTTTTAGTCTCACGTAGTACAGACAACACAGACGATTAGTCTTATATAGTGCGGATTACACATAGACGATTAGTCTTATATAGTGCGGACTACACATAGATGGTTACCCTCATAGTGCGGAATACACAGACAGTCTCATATAGTGTGGACTACACATAGACTATTAGTCTTATATAGTGTGGACTACACATAGACTATTAGTCTTATATAGTGCGGACTACACATAGACTATTAGTCTTATATAGTGCGGACTACACATAGACTATTAGTCTTATATAGTGCGGACTACACATAGACTATTAGTCTTATATAGTGCGGACTACACATAGACTATTAGTCTTATATAGTGCGGACTACACATAGATGATTTGTCTCATATAGTGCGGACTACACATAGATGATTTGTCTCATATAGTGCGGACTACACATAGACGATTAGTCTTATATAGTGCGGACTACACATAGATGGTTACTCTCATAGTGCGGACTACACAGACAGTCTCATATAGTGCTGACTACACATGGACGATTAGTCTTATATAGTGCGGACTACACATAGATGATTTGTCTCATATAGTGCGGACTACACACAGATGATTTGTCTCAAATAGTGCGGACTACACAGACGATTAGTCTTATATAGTGCGGACTACACATAGATGGTTACTCTCATAGTGCAGACTACACAGACAGTCTCATATAGTGCGGACTACACATAGACGATTAGTCTTATATAGTGCGGACTACACATAGATGATTTGTCTCATATAGTGCGGACTACACATGGTTGATTTGTCTCATATAGTACAGACTACACATAGAAGATTAGTCTTATATAGTGCGGACTACACATAGACGATTAGTCTCATATAGTGCGGACTACACATAGATGGTTACTCTCATAGTGCAGACTACACAGACAGTCTCATATAGTGCGGACTACACATAGACGATTAGTCTTATATAGTGCGGACTACACATAGATGATTTGTCTCATATAGTGCGGACTACACATAGACGATTAGTCTTATAAAGTGCGGACTACAGATAGATGGTTACTCTCATAGTGCAGACTACACAGACAGTCTCATATAGTGCGGACTACACATAGACGATTAGTCTTATATAGTGCGGACTACACATAGACGATTAGTCTCATATAGTGCGGACTACACATAGATGGTTACCCTCATAGTGCAGACTACACATAGACGATTAGTCTTATAAAGTGCGGACTACACATAGATGGTTACCCTCATAGTGCAGACTACACAGACAGTCTCATATAGTGCGGACTACACATAGACGGTTACTCTCATAGTGCGGACTACACAGACAGTCTCATATAGAGCGCCGCCTCTTGCCAATGTCTGTAATGTCAGGACAACTACACTCATGATGAGATTGCAGCCCAATGTATCTCGAGCTAATGCCAAACTACATCTCCATCATTACTCTATAGCTGTAGTCTAGCAAAAGCTGGAGAGAAACACGTCGGGGAACTTTGTAGTAACCCCTTCCCTAAATAAGAAAACAGGATGAGGGGAGTTGGACTGATTCTTGGTTTTCTGATTTGTTGTTATTCATCATGGATGTTTGTTAAGTCTTTATAAGGGGGGTAACATTCACAGTGCCAGAGGTCACTATCGCCCCCGCATCCTGCCCCAACCCCCCCCCCCCCAACCACACTCACTGCCACTGTATATAGGAAGATACGGATTATGCCTTCTCAATAGACAGAGTAAACATGATGCCGCTGTGATGCGCCGTGTCCTCGGTCACAGATCTGATGCACGAGCTCCGGCTCCTCCACCCTGACCAGCACGTCCGCCCTGCACAGCCTCACATCACTCACTTTTGGGACACTGGTTTGGGAGATTTTGTTGGCCAATATCCACAGAGGAATTAGTGCCGGTATTATGGCCAGGGATGTCGGTAACATATCTCTATTTCTAAATAACTGATTTATCCTCAATCTGTTTCTGGGAAAGCTGAGTGATCCCCAATGCAGCTGCCATGACCCCTGACTGGCCGATCCACCTAGTAATACATGGAACGCTTAGCTGCAAGGAGAGACACCCGGAGTATAATACTCTCATAATGTATCACTGCAGCGTTCTATAGAGGTGACAAAGGAGCTGACACTCTAATGTCTCTATACAAGAGGAAAAACAACCAGAAATATCATACAAATCACAGATATCACAACCAGGATCAGTACAGGATAAGTAATGTAATGTATGTACACAGTGACCCCACCAGCAGAATAGTGAGTACAGCTCTGGAGTATAATACAGGATATAACTCAGGATCAGTACAAGATAAGTAATGTAATGTATGTAGACAGTGACCTCACCAGCAGAATAGTGAGTACAGCTCTGGAGTATAATACAGGATATAACTCAGGATCAGTACAGGATAAGTAATGTAATGTATGTACAAAGTGGGGTATTCCAGGCAAAAACTTTTTTTTATATATATCAACTGGCTCCAGAAAGTTAAACAGATTTGTAAATTACTTCTATTAAAAAATCTTAATCCTTTCAGTACTTATGAGCTTCTGAAGTTAAGGTTGTTCTTTTCTGTCTAAGTGCTCTCTGATGACACCTGTCTCGGGAAACGCCCAGTTTCACGAGACAGGTGTCATCAGAGAGGACTTAGACCGAAAAGAACAACATTAACTTCAGAAGCTCATAAGTACTGAAAGGATTAAGATTTTTTTTAATAGAAGTAATTTACAAATCTGTTTAACTTTCTGGAGCCAGTTGATATATATATATATATATATATATATATATATATATATATATATAAAAGTTTTTGCCTGGAATACCCCTTTAAATTGTTCTTAGTGAAATTGGGGATATAGGAAGAGACATGTGACAGTATGTTGCAGGGACACTGATCTTAGAACACCCTGTGATCCTTGATAGATAAGTTAAGCAGAAAGTGATGTGACCCCCGGCGGACTCTGATGTCTCTGTCGCCTCTGACATGACCACTAGAGATGAGCGAACTTACAGTAAATTCGATTCGTCACGAACTTCTCGGCTCGGCAGTTGATGACTTTTCCTGCATAAATTAGTTCAGCTTTCAGGTGCTCCGGTGGGCTGGAAAAGGTGGATACATTCCTAGGAAAGAGTCTCCTAGCCTTTTCCAGCCCACCGGAGCACCTGAAAGCTGAACTAATTCATGCAGGATAAGTCATCCACTGCCGAGCTGAGAAGTTCGTGACGAATCGAATTTACTGTAAGTTCGCTCATCTCTAATGACAACCTATGTACGCAAGAATCTCCTCTACGATAGAACGGCGATCACAGGTATTTACTATTTTATAAGTTGATGTTATGGAGCCACTTCTCACAATGAGTTATGACGATTCATGATAGATAAATATTACTTAGAGAACACGCTACGGCGTACGTTGCGCCATAGTTCATTTCTTCCTGTTTATTTGTTTTCCCTACTTTACATTTCCTTTTCTCTTATTATTTCTCTGTCCCGCTTTATATATATATATATATATATATATATATATATATATATATATATTTGTACTTGTTGATTAGCCTGTACACCAGTGGTCTCCAACCTGCGGACCTCTCAAGATGTTGCAAAACTACAACTCCCAGCATGCCCGGACAGCCGTTGGCTGTCCGGGCATGCTGGGAGTTGTGGTTTTGCAGCATCTGGAGGTCCGCAGGTTGAAGATCACTGCTGTACACTATGTATGACATATGCCTAATAAAGTGTCATCCATTTAATCTCACACTGATGCGTCCTTCTCTATGAAGAAATAGAAATCTATCAGTTTTTCTATCAGTTTGTCTATCAGTTTGTCTATCAGTTTATTTACTTTGTAACGTTTGACTAATTATTTGTTTGTTAAAAAATAATAAAAATTATTTGAAAAGGGAATCTGCAGACATTGACACGGTCTCAGGTGCGGATGATGGGAAGAGTTGTTCCATCCTGGAGCTTGTTCACACCTACGCCTCGTGATTTCACCAGTGACTCATCGCTCCCTAAAATCTGACATTTTGCGCGACGCTGCGCGTGTAGAGGCCACAGCATCTGTCACTGCAACACGGCAGCAGAGCTCCAGTATACAGGGCTGATAATACCACAGTAACATGTCCCAGAGGTCGTGTGTGTATTGTGACCGATAACCAGTCTCCATTAGGAAGATTCATTCACATACAATCCGTTATGCCACAAAACATGGAGGACTCTTCTGCGCGCTAATATATGTCCAGAGTTTATTACAACACAGATGAGCCTATGACAACGCACTTAAAGGGGTACTCCGGCGCTAAGACATCTTATCCCCTATCCAAAGGATAGGGGATAAGATGCCTGATCGCGGGGGTCCCGCCGCTGGGGACCCCCGTTATCTTCCACGCCGCACCCCATTAGAAACAGCCCCCGGAGCGTGCTCGCTCCGGGTCTGATTACTGGCGATGATGGGGACGCAGCATAGTGATGTCACGGCTCCGCCCCCGTGTGATGTCATGCTCCGCCCCCTCAATGCCTATGGAGGGGGTGTGACAGGCTTGCATTGAGGGGGCGGAGCATGACATCACACGGGGGCAGAGCCGTGACCTCACTATGCTGCGTCCCTGTGATCGCCAGTAATCAGACCCGGGGCTGATTCTAACGGGGTGCAGCGTGGAAGATCACAGGGGTCCCCAGCGGCGGAACCCCCGCGATCAGGCATCTTATCCCCTATCCTTTGGATGAGGGATAAGATGTCTTAGCGCCGGAGTACCCCTTTAAGGATTCCCCTTCTTGAGATCTTCAGCCTTTCCTAATAATCTAAAGGGATCCCGAAATGCGTTGTTATTAGGTCATCTCTGTGTTGTAAGGTGGAAAAGTGGGGATACCTGCCGCTCCAGGGGTCTTTCTTATTTTGTAAGGTGAAGACATCTGATGGACCTGTGGTACCCGGGAGAGTAATGGGGTCTGGGGTGTTGCGGTGATAGTGTAGGGTATATTGGTATTAACCCTCAATTGTCGTGACGCCAGGGTGCGGTTTCCTCAATGTAATACTCAGAATAACAGCAGATTTTATGAAGCAAACTTGAAGTAATTTTACTGCATATTTTATGCAACGGCATGGAACATAATAGTCTTTGAGAGAGAGAGAACCGTGGCACAGGTTCCTCACAGGTTTGCTGGGACTCCGGGATCAATGAGCTTTGATGCTAGCCACTGTGCCACTATTTTTAGAAGAATTGGATTTGTAGTAGTCACACAGAATTTGTAGGATTGAGCTTGGAGTGAGGCTAGGTTCAGACTACGGAATCTCCAGGCAGAAAATTTCCACCCGGAGATTCCGAGTGCGGCCAGCGCCGGCTGAATCGGTTGGCGCTAGGACCGCGCGGACACTGCGGTCTCCAATAGACTGCAATGTGTTCCGCACGGATTTCCGCCTGAAGAAAGAGCAACCCCTTTCTTCAGGCGGAAATTTCCAAGCGGATTGTCCGTTCACAAATTCCGCTTCACAAATTCTGAAGAGTGAATTTGTGAACGGAAAACCATTCACTACACTAGACATTTTAGAAAGCGGAATTTCCGCCTGCAATTTCAAAGCAAAATTGCATGCGGAAATTCCGTAGTCTGAACCTAGCCTAACTCACGGTTTTGTGGCTGCTGGACTTTAGGCTTGAGGCCTAGCTTGATTTGAGATTTGTGCTTGCTTTCATGTACAGGTCTCAAGAGAGAGAATTTTAGTGGCTGCAGCCCCTTATATATTAAGGGGGTGGGACAAAGCTCATTGGTCAGCAGAACCTGTCAGTCCTGACCCAGAGAACTCTGGGTATCACATGACCCAAAGGTCCTTAAACCATAATACAATTTAATTAAAGGCACGTGACCTCTAAAGGTCCTATACAGAGGTATTCCTATATAACATATTAAATTATATATATATACATACACACACACACACACACACACACACACATTAAATACCATTTATATGAGGCGACTAGGGGTTAGTCCTACAGGAGAGCCCTATTGACATGGAGGGACTCTGGCTGAGGGGACTTTAGACAAATTGGACAGGACCAGGTCCTGTACCGGGACACCACAGACCAGTCTGGGTTTAGTGAATACAGGAGAACGTTCCCTGCCTGACTGGGTTTGGCCTTTTTCTGTCCCAGCATGAATGCGCCCCAGTCAGGACCGGCCCTACATTAACAGAGCCGTCACTTTGCCGCAGAGACTGATTATTACTTTATTGCGCTGGATCTTTTAATTTTAATACCATGCTCCAGTTTATACTTGATCATGGCGCTGCAGCCTAGTCACAAGGTTAACTATCTCCTGTCCATGTGAGCTCCCAGAATGCACTGCGCTCTTTGCTCTTTTCAAAATGGCGGTGCCCAGTGACCGGCAGCCTTCTGATCCTCTTAGTCCTGTTCACTATACTGGGTTGAAGTAGAATGGGGTCGGTCAGGAGGGAGGCCAAGCCCAAGAAGCTGTGCAGGACATTTATGGACTTCAAGAGCTGGAGGAGGGGAGCAGAGGGCAGCCCTGCAGGTAAACTCTGACCCCAGCAAGGTGATACAGGGCGGATGAGTGAGGAACATTGGTGTTACCCATGGCAACTACAACCTGACTGGAAACTGTTTTCCGAATGCCACGTCCTTCAGGGGCCGTCTGAGCCATAAAGACATGGAGGAGGAGTCTGACCCATAAAGACACGGAGGAGTCTGACCCATAAAGACACGGAGGAGGAGTCTGGTCTATAAAGACATGGAGGAGGAGTCTGGTCTATAAAGACACGGAGGAGGAGTCTGGTCTATAAAGACACGGAGGAGGAGTCTGGTCTATAAAGACATGGAGGAGGAGTCTGGTGGTCCATAAAGACATGGAGGAGGAGTCTGGTGGTCCATAAAGACATGGAGGAGGAGTCTGGTGGTCCATAAAGACATGGAGGGGATCTTAGGGCGGAGATTGTGAGCCCGGCCTCTCCATCACTCTCTGACCTCACATGTATAGATATAATTAATAATTTTAACCATTTCCCATAATTTTCTACATCTTAGTTGTCACATGACTGCGTTCCCATGCCGAATAATATCTATGTAGGGAAACAATACCTTGTTGCCTAGACGGATTATAGTTGACCCACAAAACACAATCTGCCTGTCTATACATTATATCCAGATAGATATATGGAGCAGGACCTATATTCTCCTATGGTGGAGACTTGTATTATAGGGATATAAGAAACAGAGGCGGCAGTGATGTGAATTGGCGGCTCCTGGGGATCCTTCGTTACTCATGGACAGATAATGAACATCACGAGGCCGGCAATGACTTCCCCTCAGAGGAATTAAGGGAACCTCTTAATGAAATGAAATCAGGAGGGAAGCAAGGGTTAATGACCACATGACCGCGGCTTATTGTCACCACTTCTGTCTTTTTACAATCCTCCTCCGGGTGTCAAAGTCTGGGATAAGTGAATGGAGGACACAGAATGCGGAACAAAACATATCAACTCCTCCAGATACTGCACACAGGTCAACGGACAACTACCACACCCATCATCTTCTAAATCTAGATCCTTCTCACAAGGGACTATGTATTCATGTGTGGTCCCTACAGGCTATATCCTCATATGTGGTCCCTACAGGCTATATCCTCATATGTGGTCCCTACATTTTATATCCTCATATCTGGTCCCTATGGGTTATGTCCTCATATGTGGTCCCTACAGGTTATATCCTCATGTCTGGTCCTTACATGTTATATCCTCATCTCTGGTCCCTACATTTTATATCCTCATATCTGGTCCCTATGTTTTATGTCCTCATCTCTGGTCCCTATG
>NC_079196.1:10155341-10172841 GCF_029499605.1 Hyla sarda | reverse complement strand
TGTCGCACAACATTGGCGTAAGGGGAAAAAAAGGCTGTCCGGCCATGCTGGGAGTTGTAGTTTTGCAACAGCTGGAGGCACCCTGGTTGGGAAACAATGACCTATATTTTGGCCTAATTTAACCGTTTTTTACCCATGGTTGGCCATCTTCACGTCATTTTATAACTTTGCGCCACTTTTTCTTGCCAATTTTTGTGCTCTGACAGATGTTTGGGGAGGGGCGTGGCTTACCTGGGGTAAGGTTTTTAGACATATTTTATATACTACAATATAACTCCAGTCAAGGGGCGGCATAGAGATCCAAAAAAGTGGCTCGAAAAATTGTGCCAAATTCATCGTACGTTGCACAACATTGGCGTAAGGGAAAAATGACAGAAAAATGTGAAAAAAAGGGGGGGGGGCAAGGTAGTGGGGGTGGTTTGAGAAATAGCACTGTCCAGCAAAACTTTGGCGCAATTAGGAAAAAAAATAAATAAATGAAAACACACCAGATTTAAATCAACCTGCGCCAAAGTGTATGGCTGCACGGCTTGTGTGTCAAAATTTATATTTAGTTCCGGAAATCTACTCATGCATCAGCAAGATCTGGATGAAAAATCCTAGCGGAGGGAGAGAGGGATAAGCGGAGACTGATGGCGCTTGACGTGCGGCTGCAGACGCTGGGAGTCCCCGAAAGGCTTCTCGCTGGATACAGACCTCCCCTCCCCCGTCCTTATTATTAATTTAAGAAATTAATTAAGCTAAATTGAGTCCGGCTTTGGAGAATTTGTATTTACACGAATCACGGGGGCTGCCGCGAGCCACACAGATCACAGAGGAGACAGGGGGGGGGTAATATCAGCCCTTATTTACCGCAGATCAGACTTTATTTAGGAATTAACCCCGTGTTATCTTCTAAACAAGATTCGCTCTTTGTCCTGGCGTCGCCTCGCGGAGGCCGTGTCCCTGTACACAAAACTCTGCACAAACATAAAAAGTCGATGCAGGGTCTGTGCCCGGGGGCTGCTAAGAAAGAGAGACGTGCCACCGTGCGCCAAAGTGGCAGATCTACAGAAAAATGGAGCCCCGGCTGGCCTCGCTCAACCCTTCATAATGAATAAAAACACGGACATATTGTTACCTGATCTCTTTACCTGAATGTAACAAAAGCCAAATTCCAACACAGAAGACACCTACAGTACAGAAATAATACCGCCATATAGTATCCATATAAGACTACCATATAGTGCCTGCATAATACATCTGCCAGTGTCCAACAATAACGCAATACTGCTATAGTACAGAGTCCACACAATCTGCTCACTGAGCACTTAAATAATGCCTCCATACAGTGTCCAAATACTACCACCATATAGTGCCTGCACAATACCGCCATACAGTATTCAATATTACCATATAGTGCCAGTAGAATACATAAATCAGTGTCCAACAATACCGCAAAACTACTATAGTATAGAGCCCACACAATCCGCTCACTGAGTACCTCCATACAGTGTCCAAATACTACCACCATATAGTGCCTGCACAATACCGCCATACAGTATTCAATATTACCATACAGTGCCAGTAGAATACATAAATCAGTGTCCAACAATACCACAATAATACTATAGTATAGAGCAGTGGTCTCCAACCTGCGGACCTCCAGATGTTGCAAAACTACAACTCCCAGCATGCCCGGACAGCCGTTGGCTGTCCGGGCATGCTGGGAGTTATAGTTTTGTAACATCTGAAGGTCCGCAGGTTGAAGACCACTGGTATAGAGTCTACACAATCCTGCCACATAATACTGGAATAATACCGCTATACAATATCCAAATACTACCACCATATAGTGCCCACATAATACCGCCATCAGGGTCCAACTCTGGGGTCTTGGTTCTTCAATGAGAAGTGGGAACAATATGGTATCATTTTTGCACATCTGCATTGGAGACTTCACATAACCCGTGTAGCAGAGCTGAGCGGGGGTCAGTGTCCGGGGGTCAGTGTCCGGGGGTCAGAGTCCGGGGGTCAGTGTCCGGCTGCCTCTAGTCCTCCCAGGACACAGAGTCAGGAAATAGTTGGGATGTTTGGTGACTCTGCGGGTGAGTCCACGGGACAGTGTGTATGTACAGCGCATTACTGCGTCTTGGGGGGATATGACGGCTGGAGAGGTTTTAAAGGGGTATTCAGGTATCAGAAAATAGATTATAGATTTACAGATTACAATCATCCTAAAATATACAGTATTATTTACTAATATTGTGTTTTCACTGGTTGTACTGGCTTAAGCAAGTTTTTTTTTTTTTATTTAACCCTGACAGTAAGTTGTGTAGTCCTCTCATTGTCAGTGCAGTGTTGTCTCAGCAGCTTCTCAACTCCTCCCTCACTACTGACAGGAAGTTGTGTAGTCCTCTCATTCTCAGTGCAGTGTTGTCTCAGCAGCTTCTCAACTCCTCCCTCACTACTGACAGGAAGTTGTGTAGTCCTCTCAGGATGTTCAGTAATACTATTAATGCTGAAACTATTCACTGTATATATGATCCGGATCATAAAGTGATATAACAACTGGATTAATTATATGGGTGATATTATAACGCTCCAGTACTGATATAACCTCTATATATTACAACATATGTGACTGATATCATCCTCTTATAATGCTCCAGTACTGATATAACCTCTATATATTACATCATATGTGACTGATATCATCCTCTTATAATGCTCCAGTACTGATATAACCTCTATATATTACATCATATGTGACTGATATCATCCTCTTATAACGCTCCAGTACTGATATAACCTCTATATATTACAACATATGTGACTGATATCATCCTCTTATAACGCTCCAGTACTGATATAACCTCTATATATTACATCATATGTGACTGATATCATCCTCTTATAACGCTCCAGTACTGATATAACCTCTATATATTACATCATATGTGACTGATATCATCCTCTTATAATGCTCCAGTACTGATATAACCTCTATACATTACATCATATGTGACTGATATCATCCTCTTATAACGCTCCAGTACTGATATAACCTCTATACATTACATCATATGTGACTGATATCATCCTCTTATAACGCTCCAGTACTGATATAACCTCTATATATTACATCATATGTGACTGATATCATCCTCTTATAATGCTCCAGTACTGATATAACCTCTATATATTACATATGTGACTGATATCATCCTCTTATAACGCTCCAGTACTGATATAACCTCTATATATTACATCATATGTGACTGATATCATCCTCTTATAACGCTCCAGTACTGATATAATCTCTATATATTACATCATATGTGACTGATATCATCCTTTTATATCACTCCAGTACTGATATAACCTCTATATATTACATCATATGTGACTGATATCATCCTCTTATAACGCTCCAGTACTGATATAACCTCTATATATTACATCATATGTGACTGATATCATCCTCTTATAACGCTCCAGTACTGATATAACCTCTATATATATTACATCATATGTGACTGATATCATCCTCTTATAACGCTCCAGTACTGATATAATCTCTATATATATTACATCATATGTGACTGATATCATCCTCTTATAACGCTCCAGTACTGATATAACCTCTATATATTACATATGTGACTGATATCATCCTCTTATAACGCTCCAGTACTGATATATTCTCTATATATTACATCATATGTGACTGATATCATCCTCTTATAACGCTCCAGTACTGATATATTCTCTATATATTACATCATATGTGACTGATATCATCCTCTTATAACGCTCCAGTACTGATATATTCTCTATATATTACATCATATGTGACTGATATCATCCTCTTATAACGCTCCAGTACTGATATAACCTCTATATATATTACATCATATGTGACTGATATCATCCTCTTATAACGCTCCAGTACTGATATATTCTCTATATATTACATCATATGTGATTGATATCATCCTCTTATAACGCTCCAGTACTGATATAACCTCTATATATTACATCATATGTGACTGATATCATCCTCTTATAACGCTCCAGTACTGATATAACCTCTATATATATTACATCATATGTGACTGATATCATCCTCTTATAATGCTCCAGTACTGATATAACCTCTATATATTACATCATATGTGACTGATATCATCCTCTTATAACGCTCCAGTACTGATATAACCTCTATATATATTACATCATATGTGACTGATATCATCCTCTTATAATGCTCCAGTACTGATATAACCTCTATATATTACATCATATGTGACTGATATCATCCTCTTATAACGCTCCAGTACTGATATATCCTCTATATATTACATATGTGACTGATATCATCCTCTTATAATGCTCCAGTACTGATATAACCTCTATATATATTACATCATATGTGACTGATATCATCCTCTTATAACGCTCCAGTACTGATATAATCTCTATATATATTACATCATATGTGACTGATATCATCCTCTTATAACGCTCGAGTACTGATATATTCTCTATATATTACATCATATGTGATTGATATCATCCTCTTATAACGCTCCAGTACTGATATAATCTCTATATATTACATCATATGTGACTGATATCATCCTTTTATATCACTCCAGTACTGATATAACCTCTATATATTACATCATATGTGACTGATATCATCCTCTTATAATGCTCCAGTACTGATATAACCTCTATATATTACATATGTGACTGATATCATCCTCTTATAACGCTCCAGTACTGATATATTCTCTATATATTACATCATATGTGACTGATATCATCCTCTTATAACGCTCCAGTACTGATATATTCTCTATATATTACATCATATGTGACTGATATCATCCTCTTATAACGCTCCAGTACTGATATAACCTCTATATATATTACATCATATGTGACTGATATCATCCTCTTATAACGCTCCAGTACTGATATATTCTCTATATATTACATCATATGTGATTGATATCATCCTCTTATAACGCTCCAGTACTGATATAACCTCTATATATTACATCATATGTGACTGATATCATCCTCTTATAACGCTCCAGTACTGATATAACCTCTATATATTACATCATATGTGAGCTTTTCCTTTGGACTGTGACTGGCCCTTTAAATCCTCCTATCACATCTATAATCCCGGTCATTATATTCTTATTATTGTCCCCCCCCCCCCTCGCAGCAGATACACTATCCCGCCATCCTGTAATAAGGTTGTTTGCTCCAGTTCCTCTGACATGAATCCTCGCAGGAATTAGACCTCTGACCATCAGTCCGGTCCAGAATGGGTTTCCCATGTTGAGCAGCTGGACCGCGGCCACAAGAAAGGCTCCTCCGAGAGAAGCTAAAGATAGAATGGAAGATGTGTAACTGTGAGAGCGCCGGAGAGAGGAAAGTATTCACACCCCTACACCAATACAAATATACTACACGACTGTACAATGGGACCATCTATCCAATATCTGTCAGGCCATGTGGATTATATCAGCAGAATAGTGAGTGCAGCTCTGGAGTATAATACAGGATATAAGTCAGGATCAGTACAGGATAAGTAATGTAATGTATGTACACAGTGATCTCACCAGCAGAATAGTGAGTGCAGCTCTGGAGTATATTACAGGATATAACTCAGGATCAGTACAGGATAAGTAATGTAATGTATGTACACAGTGACCTCACCAGCAGAATAGTGAGTACAGCTCTGGAGTATAATACAGGATATAACTCAGGATCAGTACAGGATAAGTAATATAATGTACACAGTGACCTCACTAGCAGAATAGTGAGTGCAGCTCTGGAGTATAATACAGGATATAACTCAGGATCAGTACAGGATAAGTAATGTATGTACACAGTGATCTCATCAGCAGAATAGTGAGTACAGCTCTGGGGTATAATACAGGATATAACTCAGGATCAGTACAGGATAAGTAATGTAATGTATGTACACAGTGACCTCACCAGCAGAATAGTGAGTACAGCTCTGGAGTATAATACAGGATATAACTCAGGATCAGTACAGGATAAGTAATATAATGTGCACAGTGACCTCACCAGCAGAATAGTGAGTACAGCTCTGGAGTATAATACAGGATATAACTCAGGATCAGTACAGGATAAGTAATGTAATGTATGTACACAGTGACCTCACCAGCAGAATAGTGAGTACAGCTCTGGAGTATAATACAGGATATAACTCAGGATCAGTACAGGATAAGTAATGTAATGTATGTACACAGTGACCTCACCAGCAGAATAGTGAGTACAGCTCTGGAGTATAATACAGGATATAACTCAGGATCAGTACAGGATAAGTTATGTAATGTATGTACACAGTGACCTCACCAGCAGAATAGTGAGTACAGCTCTGGAGTATAATACAGGATATAACTCAGGATCAGTACAGGATAAGTAATGTAATGTATGTACACAGTGACCTCACCAGCAGAATAGTGAGTACAGCTCTGGAGTATAATACAGGGTATAACTCAGGATCAGTACAGGATAAGTAATGTAATGTATGTACACAGTGACCTCACCAGCAGAATAGTGAGTACAGCTCTGGAGTATAATACAGGATATAACTCAGGATCAGTACAGGATAAGTAATGTAATGTATGTACACAGTGACCTCACCAGCAGAATAGTGAGTAAAGCTCTGGAGTATAATACAGGATATAACTCAGGATCAGTACAGGATAAGTAATGTAATGTATGTACACAGTGACCTCACCAGCAGAATAGTGAGTGCAGCTCTGGGGTATAATACAGGATATAACTCAGGATCAGTACAGGATAAGTAATGTAATGTATGTACACAGTGACCCCACCAGAATAGTGAGTACAGCTCTGGAGTATAATACAGGATATAACTCAGGATCAGTAATATAATGTACACAGTGGTGTATATATATATATATACACACACACGTGACCTATATCTCGTATATCAGGATGTATAGGCGTTATGATGACTACATTAGGTAAACACATTATCTAAGAAGAACGTGCCGTACAGCGATGACCCGGCGGTGCAGGATGTCTCTGGTTGGCAGCACTAACCCCTGAGCCTTGTGCTGCCTGTGCCATGTAGCAGTGCGTCACCATTGTGTCGGGGTAACAATGTGTCAGTGTATGGCGCTGAGCACTGACCTCCCGTACACACAGCGTCCAGCTGCAACAACAAATAATCAGATCGCTATTATTAATCTCATAGGAATACGGAGCAGAGCCAAGTCCGTGTGCAGAGCGGAGCAGATGGCGCGTGATAGACGGGCACTGGCGCTGACACCCAGCAGCTCGCACACTCTAAGTCAGTGGTCTTCAAACTGTGGCCCTCCAGATGTTGCAAAACTACAATTCCCAGCATGCCCGGACAGCCAACGGCTGTCCGGGCATGCTGGGAGTTGTAGTTTTGCAACATCTGGAGCGCCACAGTTTGAAGACCGTTGCTCTAAGTGACCACACACTTTAACCCAACAGCTGCCAGGGGGCGTCCATAGCGCCACAGATATTCATTACACCGGAGGAATGTCCCTGGTGCCCGCACTATGGTCGAGACAGCAGACTGGACACCCAATACCGGGGACGTACCACCTATGGGGGCGGCAAAAGGGCCAAATGACTGTGTGGTGTCCCGGTACAGGACCTGGTCCTGTCCCTGTTTAAAGTCCCCTCAGCCAGAGTCCCTTCATTCCCATAGGGCTCTCCTGCAGGGCTTACCCCTGGTCGCCTCATATAAATTGTACATTCTTTAATGTATATACACAGGAAATATAAATGTATAGGACCTTTCCCGGGTCACGTGATGTACAATTGTTCAAGGACCTTCCAGGGTCATGTGATATACCCAGAGTTCACTGGGTTCAGGACTTACAGGTTTGCTGACCAATGAGCTTAGTCTAGCCCCCTATTATATAAAGGGCTGTAGCCATTAAATTCTCTCTCTTAGTTCCGGCTTATCAAGCAAGCGCAACGTTT
This sequence comes from Hyla sarda, assembly GCF_029499605.1. Lineage (NCBI taxonomy): Eukaryota > Metazoa > Chordata > Amphibia > Anura > Hylidae > Hyla > Hyla sarda. Next base: position 10,164,822 of record NC_079196.1, on the reverse strand, counting down.
CAGCAGAAATCTCAATTCAAGAACCTGCAGCCACTAAACCGTGAGTTACCAAGCGCAATTTACCAAATCCTGTGTGACTACTATCAGCTAAAATATTGTTATTAGTAGCACAGTGGCCTGCATCAAAGTTCATTACTTCAAAGTCCCAGCAAGACCTGTGAGGAACCTGCATTCCGGTTACCTCTAAAGAGACTGTTATGTATAGAGACTGTTGCATAAAATCTTCAAGTAAAGTTCTTCAGTTTATTCATAAAGTCTGCTGTGGACATTCCGTTATTTTCCCTGACGTTTTTGGGCTGGTTGGCGGTAGGACCATTAACACTAAGGAAACCTCACCCTGGCGTCATGACATCTAAGGGTTAATACAACCAGACCCTGCACTTACATCCCCCCAACACCCCAGACACCACAACTCTCTACTACATAACAAGACACCAGTATTACAAATTGCGCAAATTTTGAGTTTCCCCCCTAATCCACACACTGTAGATCAGTGGTGTCCAAACTGTGGCCCTCCAGATGTTACAAAACTACAACTCCCAGCATGCTTGGGAGTTATGGCGTAGTAGTAACAGCTGGAGGCACCCTGTTTGGAACACACTGCCATAGACAATGAGTGGAGCGCTGGTCTAACATGCATACCCTTTCCATGCACGTGTGCATGCCCTTTTCTTAAAGTGACACACACACTAATTTTCCCTTTTAATATCTATATTTTAAAAATAATCCTGAAATCTTGCAGTTTCCCTTTTGGCCACTAGGGCTAAAATGAAGCGGAGACTTCCTGTTCTGTACAGATCACTTCCCTGCAGTCTCCTCTTTATTATCACAGACAGAATAGTCCATTATTGGACACTTGAGAAAATCAATGAACTTACCTTATGCATAAACCTATAGCAAATATCTCTCTGATAACTACACACTAGATATATATTTGCGACATTGACTACTACTTCGTTCCACTTCACGAGATACTGTTATATTCTCCTATTTTACTTTATATGATTTGTTATATAATATTTGCATAACTATGAAGCAATAGTATGCAAACACCAGTGTATAGATAAAAGAGGTACACACAATAGATGTTACTCACTGATCAGCCTCCCCTTCCCCTGTAGATTGATCTCTGCACAGGTCAAGGAGCACGCTCAGTCACCTTTCCTATTCACATCAATCGGACAGTTCCCGTCTATTGTCGCTTATGTCCATGGAGCTTGCCATAAAGCATCCCTCTAAATGCTGTTAAAAATAGTTAAAGCAAAATAGCTGCTCCCATAATAATGAACAAAAAAATCCAACAAAAACATTTTAAATTAAAAAAAAAAAATTTTTATAAAAAAAAAAAAAAAAAAAAAAAATAGAAACAATCTAGGTGACATAATACTTTTGAAATAACAAAATATTTCACAGCTTGATAGGAAGGGACGATAGTGAGGGGCTGTGCCCCCTCTCCCCGGGAACTGGTGCCCCTTCCATCTTTGAGTTATTTTTAGAAAAATGTCCCACAAAATGCTCTGCACAATTCACGCCAACTGAACAGTATTTAGGCCGAACGCCAAATTATAACTATACATGGTCATCACCAAATGGTTCCTACATACAGTCAGGTCCATAAATATTGGAACATTGACACAATTGTGACTTTTTTTTGGCTCTGTACTCTCCCACACTGTATATGAAATTAAACGAACAAGATATGCTTTAACTGCAGATTGCCAGCTTTAAAGGGGTATTCCAGGAAAAAAAATTTTTTTTATATCAACTGGCTCCAGAAAGTTAAACAGATTTGTAAATTACTTCTATTAAAAAATCTTAATCCTTTCAATAATTATCAGCTGCTGAAGTTGAGTTGTTGTTTTCTGTCTGGCAACAGTGCTCTCTGCTGACATCTCTGCTTGTCTTGGGAACTGCACAGAGTAGAAGAGGTTTGCTATGGGGATTTGCTTCTAAACTGGGCGGTTTCCGAGACACGCGTCAGAGAGAATGTAGACAGAAAAGAACAACTCAACTTCAGCAGCTCATAAGTACTGAAAGGATAAAGATTTTCTAATAGAAGTAATTTACAAATCTGTTTGCTAGTTATATAAAAAAAAATATACGTTTTTTTTCTGGATAACCCCTTTAATTTGAGGGTATTTACATCTAAATCAGGTGAACGGTGTAGGAATTACAACAGTTTGCATATGTGCCTCCCACTTGTTAAGGGACCAAAAGTAATGGGACAATTGGCTTCTCAGCTGTTCCATGGCCAGGTGTGTGTTATTCCCTCATTATCCCAATTACAATGAGCAGATAAAAAGGTCCAGAGTTCATTTCAAGTGTGCTATTTGCATTTGGAAGCTGTTGCTGTCAACTCTCAAGATGAGATCCAAAGAGCTGTCACTTTCAGTGAAGCAAGACATCATTAGGCTGAAAAAAAAAAAAACCATCAGAGAGATAGCAAAAACATTAGGAGTGGCCGAAAAAATGCTTCAGAACTCATTGGATGGCGCTTCACAGTGCAGATGGACAATGACCCAAAGCAAAAGCAACCTAAGAGGTTTTTTAAAGGGGTACTCCACTGCTCAGCGCTTGGAACAAACTGTTCTGAACGCTGGAGCCGGCGGCGGGAGCTCGTGATGTCATAGCCCCGCCCCCTGAGGGGGCAGGGCTATGACATCACGAGCTCCCGGCACCAACTCCAGCGTTCGGAAAAATTTGTTCCAAACGCTGAGCAGTGGAGTACCCCTTTAAGGGAAAGAAGTGGAATGTTATGCAATGGCCAAGTCAATCACCCGACCTGAATCCCATTGAGCATACGTGGTGAGCCACGGGGGTGTGAAGGTGAGGTCTATGGGGCAGAGGTTGTAACCCAGGGGCAGGTGTAATTAACCACTATATGTTCGTGACGCCATGGCGTGGTGTTCTCGGTAACCACCCAAACGGTAGCACCGCTATCCCAAGGTTAGGCAGGGAAATAATAGTCCAAGACCAGGTAAGGGTTAATGGTAGCTTTGCTGAAATGGAAATAATCTTTACAGCTAGGCCAGGTACCCAGAGAGGTGACCACTAACATAGAAGGACCTCGCAGCTTGCTGGGACTTGTAGTGACTTTGACAGACTTTAGGACAGCCACGCTGACTATAATAGACGTGATTATAGACTTGACCTGACTGTAGGTAGTGACAGTAGACATAGAGGACTTGACTTACTGACATGTTAGGATTGTGTCGATGTCCCAATATTTATGGACCTGACTGTATAGTAAAAAAAAATAAAAAAATTAAAATCAGTCCCTACGGTAATTGTGTCATACAGATGTGGATACAGAGAATTTCCTGTAAAAGGGGTTATCGGGGATTGAAAAACAGCGCCACCCCTGTCCTCAGGTGGTATGTGGTATTGCAGCTTGTCACTATTCACGTCAATGGAACCGAGCTGCATTACCGCACACAACCTGAGGACAAAAGTGGCGCTGTTTTTGAGATGATATCAGCATGTACAAAACTACATCTCCCAGCATGTCCGGACAGCCGTCGGCTGTCCGGACATGCTGAGAGTTGTAGTTTTGCAACAGCTGGAGGTCCGCAGTTTTGGAGACCGCCGGTATAGGTTATTGTGGGCTGTTCCAGCCCCGAAAGGGTTAAACCAGAAAAAAAAAAAGGAGGAAATCACAACAGAGCCGATAGGCTGCCACGGGACGCAAGCCAAGAGAACGCAGATCGCCATGGCAACAGCAGGCTACAGCAATATGAGATGCGAGGAGAGGAGGGCCGGCTGCCGCAAATTACTAAGAGACAGGAATGACAACAGAGTCACATGTGTGCGCCTGTTTACACACAACGCCGTGGCCGCCATGTCGTCTCTGCAGCGCACGCACCTGTCTACGGCCATCTCCCACCTGGACACCCCTATCCTGATTTTTAACTTTTTAACCCCTTCCTGACATCTATGCCCGCTCTATACACGTACAGCTGACACCCCCCCCCCCCCCCCATAGCTCAAGACCGGACAATTTAACTCCCTAGATGCCATGGTCAATAGCGACATCTAAATGGAAAAGAAGGGGGGCGCTGTTTAGACCGGTTTACCTGTCCAGAGGAAACGTTGCCCATAGCAACCAATCAGATGGCTTCTTTCATTTTTAAAATTCAAAATGAAAGAGGAGATCTGATTGGTTGCTAGGGGCAACTTTTCCTATGCGGACGCAATAAAAACGTCTCTACGTTACGCTCATCCTTCATGATGAACATTCAAAAAAGAAATAAAATAAAATGATACCCGGTGCCAGAAGTGCGCAGAGCTTACCACACGAAAAATGAGCCCTCACCCGGATCCACTGCTGGAAAAAATAAAGGAGATATCCAGTCCTGAAAAACGTATCCTTCGGATAGGGGATACGTTTTTCAGAACTGTATATCTCCTTTAATTTCAGATTGTGTGGGGTCCGACCGCTGGGGCCCCCCGCGATCTCGAGTACGGGGCCTTAGCAGCCCGCGAGAAGAGGGCGTGTTGACCACCGCACGAAGGCGACACACCCCCTCAATGCAGCGCTACGGCAGAGATTGCAGAAGGCAGCGCTCCGACTCTGCCATAGAGTTGTATTGAGGGGGCGTGTCAGCCGCCGCTTCGTGTGGTGGTCAACACGCCCCCGTCTCCGTACAAGAGATCGCGGGTGCCCCAGCGGTCGGACCCCCGCGATCTGAAACGTATCCCCTATCCTTAGGATAGGGGATACGTTTTTCAGGACTGGATATCTCCTTTAATAATAAGTCATGGGTGTTTGTATTGGGCTGTGAAAAGCTAAATTTTTAATCACTGAAGTTATTTTTTTTTTTAAATGTTTTAATTTTTTTAAGTAGCAAAATATAACAAGAACTTTATTAGACTGAACACAGACACCGCGCTTTTGTTAAAAAAAAAAAATAAAAATAAAAAAAAAAACTTCCAAAAAAGAAAAGAAATGTATTTGCTACAAGGCAAAACGCTGCGGCCCGATGTTCACTGGAAGACGTTAGGGAATTATGACATGCCTTACCCACACGGCGTTTTTGTTTTTGCCATTATTTTTTGCCCTTTAGTGCCGTTTCTCACAATGGTGCGCGCACGCTCTGGCGTTTTATTTTCATGAAATTGTGATGTTATTTCCCCCATAGACTTACATATGTGGGAAGAAAATGCCGTGTATGCTAGCGGTTTTATTTTTTTTTGTATGTTTTGGGGTTTTTTTTGGGGCCAGAAGACAAAATTTTCCTTCCATGATGCAGTTTTTGTGGCTTTTTTAAAATTTTTTATTAAACAGTGTGGGGGAGATTTATCAAAACCCGTCCAGAGGAAAAGTTGCCCAGTTGCCCATAGCAACCAATCAGATCGCTGCTTTCATTTTCAACAAGGCCTCTGCAAAATGAAAGTAGTGATCTGATTGGTTGCTATGGGCAACTGGGCAGCTTTTCCTTTGCATAGGTTTTGATAAATCTCCCCCTGTGTGTATTAGTACAGGAGTTTTTACTTTGGCATTTTTTTTTCTTCTCATTATAGTCATATCACTGTCCAGATCAGGAGCAAATCCCCGTAGCAAACCTCTCCTGCTCTGGACAGTTCCTGACATGGACAGAGGTGTCAGCAGAGAGCACTGTGGTCAGACTGGAAAGAACTATACAACTTCCTGTGGAGCATACAGCAGCTGATAAGTACTGGAAGGATTAAGATTTTTATATAGAACCAATTTACAAATCTGTTTAACTTTCTGGTACCAGTTGATTAAAAAAAATTATTATAATTCCACCAAAGCACCCCTTTAAAGAATTGGGGCGAGCAGAAAAAAACATCAATGAAATCCACCTTGCATTTTTGGTGGGGCATTTTTTTTCTTCTTTTGCCATCAAAGTCTATATAAGGAGATACGCTGTTAAAAAACAAAAAACAAAAACAGAACAAAAAAAACTAAAAAAAACAAACAAACGTAAAACATATAAAAAAATATTATTTTATAAAAAAAACAAAAACAAACACATTTTGGAAAACTATGTCCGAGCCTAAAAACACACAAAGTGGTGAAAAAAATAAGTCAGTTCAAAAACTATGTGACTTAAATCCTATATCTGGGCTAAAAACAATTGGCAGATTATCAGACTTTATGAACCAGTGGTCTCTAAACTGCAGCCCTCCAGATGTTCCAAAACTTCAATTCCCAGCATTCCTTGACAGCCAATGGCTTTATATTGTGGGTATCCAACCTGCAGCCCTCCATATGTTCCAAAACTACTACTCCCAGCATTCCCGGACCGCCATTATTCTTTTCTCCCTGACAACACCCTCTCCGCTCAGTCATTGTCTGGGGCTTATAGACCGACGCGGCTGCTGCCAGGGTACTAGAAGGATAATCACTCCCATCATCCGGTGTTGCTGAGATGGTTGGGGGTAGTAGTGATACTACGTACTGATCATTCACGGTCATAGAAAATCCTACAGACTGGAAAGAGGATATTAGTGGAGTTCCCCTTTAAGAAGAATAATCCTGTTGATGTTCTAGATATAAGAGAGAAATCCGGGTTACATCTGTATCACCAAAAAAGAATGCGGAGGGTGGGAATGGCGCCCCACCTCCTGCCTGTCTATAAATAACATTATATGGGAATGAAGTGAGGAGCATGTGACCAGAGCCGGAGGAGCAACTTGATTTACTAAGACCTAAGGTGCACGGAGGCCCCCCGAGTCAAGGGGTGACCCCCCCCCTGACCCCCTCCCAGTCATTACTAATGCTATATCAGTGCATGGGCCTGACTGTGATCCAGTGTTACCCAACCCAGTGCTGATTCAGAACCACAACTCCCATTGTGCCCAAAGTTTGAGATACCCTATAACATATGATGATAAGTTGAAGGGCATGATGGGAGTTGTAGTTTTGCATTATGAGCAATCAAAGGGTTAATAAAGGAGTCCATGCCCCCCCCCCCCTGCTCCACTGCGCCCCAGTCTATTATAACATCTTCCAGGTTATTGTCATCCCCTAACTCAGTAGTTTTCCAACCAGTGTTCCTCCAGCTGTTGCAAAACTACAACTCCCAGCATGTCCGGACAGCCGTTGGCTGTCCGAGCATGCTGGAAGTTGCAGTTTTGCAACAGCTGGAGACACCCTGGTCAGAAAACACTGCCCTAAGGAAACTACTGCAGTGCCCAGGTAATATCACTTTAATGCCTAAATAAAACCGCCATACAGTGCCTATGTAATTTCGCTATATTGTGCCCAAATAACAGCCAATGTACATGTAATATCACAATATAATGCCCAAATAACACCGCCATACAGTACCTACATAATATCACTATATAGTACTCAAATAACAGAGCCATAGAGTGCCTATGTAATACCACTATATAATGTCTAAATAACACCGCCATACAGTGACTATGTAATATCACAATATAGTACCCAAATAACAGTCATAGAGAGCACATGTAATATCCCTATATAATGTCTACATAACACTGCCATACAGTGCCTATGTAATATTACTATATAGTGCCCAAATAACACAGCTATACAGTGTCCATGTAATTTCACTATATAATGTCTAAATAACACCGCCATACAGTGACTATGTAATATCACAATATAGTACCCAAATAACAGTCATAGAGAGCACATGTAATATCCCTATATAATGTCTACATAACACTGCCATAAAGTGCCTATGTAATATCACTATATAGTGCCCATGAAAAATCATTATATAATATCTAAATAACACTACAGTGCCCATGTAATATCGCAATATAGTGCCCAAATAACACAGCTATACAGTGCATATGTAATATTATATAATGTCTAAATAACACCGCCATACAGTGCATATGTAATATCACTGTATAATACAAGAGAAAGATGCAGGTCAACTCTCCCAATACAGACCAACTGCGACACGAGTGCCACCGGCCGAAACGCGTCACTGCCATGTCTGTTTTGTGTTCTACGTATGTGATTTAAATAAACCGCACAATCTGCTTCAATTGCTGCGCTGGACCTTGTTCTTCCTCTTCATCACTATATAATCTCTAAATAACACCGCCATATATTGCCTATGTAATATCACTATATAGTGCCCATGAAATATCATTATATAATGTCTAAATAACACCGCCATACAGTGTCTATGTAATATCACTATATAATGTCTAAATAAAACCGCCATACAGTGTCTATGTAATATCTCTATATAATATCTAAATAACACCGCCATACAATGCCTATGTAATATCGCTATATAGTACCCAAATAACACCGCCATACAGTGCCCATGTAATATCCATATATAATGTCTAAATAACACCGCCATACAATGCCCATGTAATATCGCTATATAATGTCTAAATAACACCGCCATACAATGCCCATGTAATATCGCTATATAATGCCCAAATAACACCATCGACACTTGGAGCCCTCTGCGACAAAGTTTTCAACATTTTGAGATAAATTCACAACCAACGCAAAGTCGAAGGGCAAAATCACACAAGGGAGAAAGTTCGGCAAAAATGACTTCAGGACAAAAAGTCACAAAACCATTGATTTTCCCAAATTATTATATATTTTTTTTTTAACACCTCAAAATATTTGTAAAACACTCAATAAATTCCTCCCATAGTGCCCAAATTACCCCCCATACAGTCCCTCTGTCATGTTATCTTATAGTAACTAAGTAAAATCCCCATATATGGCCAATGTCCTATCACCATGTAGTGCACAAATAACACCGCCAGCAGATACTCAGCGTCAGGATTTATAATGGAGTCACCACGAATTGTAAAAAATACCGCAAACGACTGCGCAGAGGAAATCAGAGACCCTACACAGACATTGTCCTGCTGAGGCTTTGTTACAATGTAGCAGTAACCACCTGTGTGAATTACAGTATTGGTACAGGATGCTGCCTAGGACATAACATCTGAGCGTTTCCTCAAAGGGAGGCTGGGAGTTGTAGTCATTGCTGAAACATTCCGATCTATAAACATACAAATCTTTGGTCCCACATGGTCACAACCACCATCATCCAGGCTCCTCTGTTCATCTCCATCAGACAACGATCACATATGGTGTGGAGACCCGACAACCAGACCAATGTTCTGCCATCTGTGCGCTCTACAGCTGATGCAGAACTACAACTTCCAGCATGCCCGGACAGCTGGAGAGTCACAGGTGGCAGAACATTGAGCTGGACCTCTTATCTGCTTGACCAGGAACTCGGGAAATAAGAGGTAAAAGATGGAGGGCAGCGCCTCGCGTAATTCTGTGGGCTAGGTGTGTCCCAAGTGCCCCAAGTAATACGCTGCTCACCTTGGGCAAACCTTGGTTTCTTGTGTGTAACCCCTTGGTGTAGGGGTAGCAAACGGTGGTCCTTGGCTGCAGCCTGCAGAGTCGACCGGGCTCTTTTCAGGAGTCGGTAATGGTCCAGGCGTAAGAAAATCCGAAAAAGACTTGCGGTGGTGCTGCATGGAGGAA